>NC_056733.1:782933606-783113606 GCF_019279795.1 Protopterus annectens | reverse complement strand
CATTAGGGCCTTCAGTTGTCAGTTTTATATGTTAAAGTATCAGCAACATATTATTGGATTGCTTATTGTCTGTATCACTGACCACAGTCAACCCTATCGGCAAAATCTCTTTTCTCCATTCTTGTGCTGGCTTGTTTCTTGGAATACTCCTTGCTATTTTATGAATATAATACTCTGTTCTCCTTAAGAGTCTGCATACACAATCCCAGTCTCTCATTTCTTGAGCATCCTTCCTGCATCAGCATCATCTGTTTCCACTTTGAGTTATAGTTTTCTGCCTGTGCTATGTATAAGGGCCTTAACAGTGTTGCTCTAAAATACCCCCTCAAATTAGGTAATCCTAGTACACCTTGTTCTTTTGGTAGAATCAGCTTATCCCACTTGACCTTTGCTGTCTTCCCTTCCCAGATAAAGTCCTTCAACTATTTTTTTAATTGCTATCCACAATTTCTCCTCCAGTTGATAAAAGTATGCCTCACCTATGTATAAGACTAAAGGGACTAAAAACATTTTAATGGCGTGTATCTTAGTATCCATATAACAAAACTTCCAGTTTCTCAATTTTTGTATTATCTTCTGCTTAGTCTCTTCCCACATATCCTTAGCTGCCATCACAGAGTCATTTCTAATCCATACTCCTAAATACTTCATTTTATCATGTCTCTATAAATATGGATATTGTTGGACCAATTCGTGTGTGGGTACACAATTTACCGCTACTGCCTTTGTTTTACCCTCACTAATTTTGTATCCCAAGAAGATCTGAAACTGTCTTAAACTGTTCCACAACATTGTAATGTCCCTTTCTGGTTTTGTCATGTATAAAATAATATCATCTGCAAATAGAGCCAGCTTTTCCTGACTACCATACCAATTACATCCTTGAATTTCTGAGTCCCTTATTTTCTTTGTCAGTGGCTGTAAATATAATGCAAACAAAGGGGAAAGTGGATAACCCTGCCAAGTTCCTCTACTCAAGCAGAAATTATCATAGAGGACCCCACCCACTTTAATTTGTGCCACCGATCCCTCGTATATTCTTCTAATCAACCTTATAATTGTATCAGGGAAAGTAAATGCTTCCATTGCCCTGCTCATGAAGTCCCAGTCTACTCTTTCAAATGCTTTCTCTGCATCAAGACCCACCAGTAAAAGTGGTACTTTCTTACATTCTGCTTTCCTCTAAATCATCAATGTTCTGTTAATATTGTCATATGTTTGCCTCCCCTCGACAAAATCACACTGATCCATATCTATCAATTTTGATATCACTTTTGCCATTCTTTTAGCCATTATAGACATAAACACTTTATAATCATGGTTTAGTATTGAAATGGGCCTGTATGAAGTTGGACCTGATGGATCTTTACCCTCTTTAGGTGTTACCATTACCACTGTCTTCTTCCAGGATGCTGGAACTTCTCTTCCTCTTAAAATACTGTTAAACAAAACCTTCCAGATCTTAATCATTTTTTTCCCTCCTAGCTTCCAAACTTCCACGGGCATACCATCTATTCATGTGGACTCTCCTGTAGATTGGTTATACATAGCCATTTTATCTCATCCTTTCTTATCCTGTTAGTAATTGAGCCTCATCTACCTCAAATTTTGGCATATTTAATTCTTCCATAAACATTTCCATTTGCACCTTTTCTTGATTTCCATATTTCTTTACTTTATACAAATTTTCATAAAATTTCCAAAATATTTCTAATACTTCTACAGGGTCTCTTGTTATCTTCCTTGTTATAGGTTTCCTAAGCTTGGTGACTGCCCTTTCCACTTTTTGTTGCCTGAGTTGTGCTAAAAGTTTTTGTGCTCTAGAATTATTATCAAAAAACAGTTGGTTAACAGCAGCCTTTCTAAACTCATGCATATTATCTAGGTAATCCCTTATTTTCTGTTTAGCATTCTGTAGTTGCTCCTTTACTTGTTCTGATAGATTCTCCCTATTTTGCAATACTTTAACATTTGTCAAGCCCTCTAAATAATTCTTGTTACTGTTTAGCTATATCTCCCTTTCTTTTATTTCCAACCTAGTTTTAAACTCCACTTTAATTTTATCCCACTCCTTAGCTATGTTTTCAGAAGAACAAATCTGTCTTCTGTAGTAGCTCATGAATTAATTCCACAATCCATTCCTTAAATTCCTCTCTTTTCAACCGGTAGGTGGGAAAGCGCCAGTGTTTCATTTTCATTTCATTACCTTGCGCTTTTATTTTAGTTATTATTGGTGCATGATCTGAAATAGTTATTGGGTGCGTTTCAAGACCTTCAGTTAAATGCACATGTTCCTGTGAGACATAAATCTATCTAGCCTAGCCCAGTTTTTGTATGTATCTCGGTGAGTAATATCTAAATTCACTCCTAACTCCTAGTACTGAATTCACATCTTCCATGCCAAACATTTTCATAAATTTCTTCAAAAATCTACCCTCCCTTGTTATATTATCCTTTCTAGGCCCCCCAGACACATGTTCACTGTTGCAAACCAAATTCCACTCTCCACCTGTAAGTAATATTCCTTGCTGGAAGCTGATTATTTCTCCCAAAAATTTCTTAAGCTCCATTATATCAGTTTTAGGGGGAATGTAAATGCATGCCAGTGTAATCCTCCTCTCTAGCCAGTAGCCCCTTAATACTATGCATCTTCCATTATTGTCTTTTTTTCCTCTTCTGTCACTATTGGAGCTCATTTTGCAATTAAAATAAGTACTCCTTTTTTCCTTTGCCCCAAATATTCTGCTGAAAAACGTCCTGAAAATCTTTCTTTACCAAATTCACGTTCAGTTCTTTCCAGGTGTGTCTCCTGTAGCATAGTTATTTGTGCTCTAGATTTTTTAGTATAGTTCACTACTCTTTCTTTTTTAGGTTTATTTGTAAGACCATTTAGACTGAAAGACATTACAGAAAGCATAGTTTTCTTATATAGTTATTACCACCTTTTATATATAACTGCTGTTTTGCTAAATGTCTAGTTCCACCTTTTATGTTATATGTATATACTGTTCGGCAGGTTGGTCTTTTGTACACTTGTTTCATGTCATATCCATTTGCTCCTATGTCACATCTTACTTAACTTTTTATTTTTTTGAAAGCCCCCAAACAGAACAAACAACCCCACCCAAAAAAAACCCTCCTAAAACCTATGAATTTTACAATAACACATAAAACTATGTACATCTTTAAATTAAGTTTTTGCTTCCTAATAACAGCATAGATTTTAAATTGATAGTTATGCAGACAGGCTAAAATTAACCAAAAAGAAAGGTTAGTCAAGCTAAGACGCATGGTACAGCCTGTGCTATTAGTAAATTCCATTTAAGTTTTTATATCTATATAATTCTCCCAGTTAAGAAAACACTTTGAATGCTTTCAGTAAACACTTTCTCCAAGCCATTTTTCTTTATCAAATTGTCTTCTAGTGATATGCAAACCAGACACAAAACTGCTAAGGGTCCCTTGTTTATCAGAAAGAAAGATTTACAGTATTTAATATTCCTTTTCATTTACATGCTTTGTAATAAACTTGTTACTGGATAATGCCTATGGTTTTTACCCAGTCATTTCCCTATGCAAGCATGGGAAAAAGCACACAGGTTTTTATTTTGACATTCTCTCTTAACCAGGTGCTTGTGCTCTCCTCCCCTCTTCATTTTTCATTGCAGTGCCTACATTTTTCGAAACTGGGCAAATAAAAAGAGAGAAGAAGGGTGAACAAGAAAAAAACAAAAGCACCCGTTTATATTAGTATCCCTAAAGCATTTTAAAAAACTGAGAGAACTTTACTTCATGTCTAACTAGTTTTGTATTATCTTTAAAGCGGTCACACCTTGGAAAACCCCTGATTGTTTTCGGGAACATTACATCCTAGCCAGTTTCTCTGTTCTTTTTTTTTTTCTTTTTCTTTTTCTTTTTCCTCAGCCAGTTCCCTTTCACTAGACTGTCTCCAGTTTCTCTTTACCAGATTGTCTCCATAGAGACATGCTGCAGAAATGCTACTTAGTATACATATTTGCAAGTGCTAGAAAAACAACCTTATAATATTTGATATTCTTTTTTTCATTTACTTGCTCTCTGTTTTAAAACAAAGGCCCTTAATCAGTAATTTTCCCATGCAAGAATGAAAAAAGCACATTAATTTGAACTCTGTCATGCCCCCTTAATCAGGCTCCCTTTTTTCTTTTGTGTTAATCATTACATTGCCTATGTTTCTCAAAACTGCACAAGCAGAAAAAGAGAAGAGAGGGAGAAAAGTAAAAACACCTGTTTACAATCCCCTTTACATTAAAAAATAGCATGCAAAGAAAACCATACAACACAGATGCGATACTATTAACAAAAGAAGGTGTTTTCTTTACTTACAGTTAGTGTTCTCCCCTCTCTTCCCCTCCCCAAAGCATTTTTCCAAACATTAAAGCTTCTTCAATTTGTTCCGGCCTTTTGTTGTTTGTGTTGATATACTCCATCAGTGTTTTGTTTATTTTAACCAGGTCTGTATGCAGTTGTCTTATATCATCCTGTAGGTTATTGGAAGTCATGTCTGAAGGTTGCATTACTTTTGCTGAGCACCTGCAGAACTCTCCCTAGTCAGTGCTTCTTCCTCACTTTTTGTAGCTGATTTTTTCCAGGTCTTCTGTATTTCTTTATTCTTGGCATCCAGGCAGTGTACTTACTAGGCAGGTACTGAAATTCACCCATAAACACAAGTCTACTGGCCTACTCTGCTAGCTTTCTATTTTCACACTGGGAGAGCTAAAAACAAGCTGTTACTCCGTGTGCAGTCAGGTTTTGCAGTAGTTTGCATAAAGAAACATTAAATGTTACCCATTTTACACATAAGCAATACCAAATATCCACTTGTTGAAAACAGCTTGTGATATCCCACCTGTAATCCAGGGATCTGGATTTCAGGACAAACCAAACAAAACTTAGATTGGGATACAAACAAAACTGACCCACAGCCGATCGCTTTTGGCTTATCTACCCCTCCTGTCCAGAGGACTAAGGCAACTTGTGCAGTTTTTAGAAAATCTGTTTTATTACTAAGTAAAACTAAATAAAGCTTTTGACTTCTTCTGCAGAAGTAATCAACAGCAGTCCTGCCATAAGTTGGCTTGTTTTTGAAGTACCTGACATTTATATGGTGAATTGACAGCCTTCATTTAAATCATGAGATCTGCTTTAAATGCTTGTGAGTCAACAATGAATAGCCTTGTTGAATAATTAAGAAATTATGTTCTTCACAAAAATATCTAGAAGTATGGCATCTATGTCAGTGCCCCCCACACCCCCCTAACTAAATATACCAACTCCGAGATCGCTCCACATTGAAGAAAGGGTAAACTCCGCGCAGTGGCCAAATGACTTGTTTCCCTAAATGGAAACTGCTGTTCACGGTTTTGTGTGCTCGATTATTAGTGATCGATGTTTATTCGATTAACTAAATGTTTGATCAACTAATATAAATAATATATTTTTGTCACTTGGTTGCTTGTTTTAATGCATTTTTATCTACGCATGAACTGCCAAAGGTCTAAGGAGCATGACATTTACCTGGTTATCAGATAGACAAACTAAAAAAAATTAGTGGCAGATACTAACATCTGTTTCAAAGATTCAAAGAAACTTTATTGTCATTCAGGAAACACAAGTGTTACCTAAACGAAATTTTGAGTGTCTTCTCTTTTACTGGAGAAAACAAACACAAAAAGACAGACATGATAGGTTTTAAAGAATAAACAATAACTATAGTACAAAAGTAAATATCTAGGTAGCTGACGCACATGCTTGTGCAGTATTTATATATACAGGACAACACCGACTACTAGATGATTAACGCATGAAAAGTACACTATACACAGAGGTGAGATTGGGTGCTATTGCACATAAGGAAGTGATTGGAATTGCACTTGAATGAGAATGTATTAATTGTAGTATGCAATAAATAAATAGAAATACTGTATGGAAAAAGAAAGAAAAAGAATGAGAGCATAACAATCTATTATAGTTTTGATACATCCAGATTTACGTCTCCTTTAATGTGTCTTCTTGCAGTTGAATCCATCCATCTGTGGCTAGATAGGTTTGAATGTTTATTAATCTGCTAAAAGAAGCACACTACAAGATCTGTTTTAGTTTATTTATTGTATTTAGTAACTGGAGTGGTGTTTTAGTTTAGTTGTATTTCGTAACCAGAGTGGTGTTTTAGTTTAGTTATTGTATTTAGTAACCAGAGTGGTGTTTTAGTTTAGTTATTGTATTTAGTAACCGGAGTGGTGTTTTAGTTTATTGTATTTAGTAACTGGAGTGGTGTTTTAGTTTAGTTATTGTATTTAGTAACCTGAGTGGCGTTTTAGTTTAGTTATTGTATTTAGTAACCGGAGTGGCGTTTTAGTTAGTTATTGTATTTAGTAACCAGAGTGGCGTTTTAGTTTAGTTATTGTATTTAGTAACTGGAGTGGCGTTTTAGTTTAGTTATTGTATTTAGTAACCGGAGTGGTGTTTTAGTTTATTTATTGAATTTAGTAACTGGAATGGTGTTTTAGTTTATTTATTGTATTTAGTAACCGGAGTGGTCTTTTAGTTTATTTATTGTATTTAGTAACTGGAGTAGAGCACTGATCCACATGGACCATTTTCTGACTCAGCCAAGCGTATCAAATCCTGGACTACAGGAAGCAGCTCATTAACAGATAAAAACCTTAATCCTTTCCACCTGCTGCCAAAAGGAAGGTAATACTGCCAGAAAGCAGGTGGATTTATAGTACTAAAAGAGAAATTCAGGTGATTTTTTAATGACACTTTTCATGGAATTTCTGGAGAGTAAATCCCAGGCAGTTCAAGCCACCTTTAGAAAAGGTCCTTTTATAAGTTGTGAGATTAAGGGAGTCTAGTTAGAGTGAATGTACTTTGGTTCTTCTTCCTTAAAGACCATAGAGTTGTCTTTATCGGTAGATTTTTGCTAAGGAGGTTGGCATTCCAAAGTAGGGATATGAATGTTAAAAGAGTTCAGAAGTAGTGCTGCTTAGTCATAGTGAGTTCTTCATGGGATTTCTCTTTCGTTTGCTTACATCCACATGGCACAAGTGCCACTTTCTCAGTTCTGTTTCTCCCTACTTTTTGTACTGTGCTGTTAAATGCACCTGTTATTTTTATCATCACAAGATTTGGGACATAACTTTGGGATTTTCAATGACGGACCATTTTGTAGATGATATTACAGGTAATGGCAGCTAGTCTTACTAGAAACGTTAGTCATGTTTCACTTGATCCTCTATTTAGCCCATTTACTTGCTCCGTAACGTATCATGACATTGGTATAGTCTAGTACTGTTAATTTCAGAACCTTTGAAAGTAGCAGGAGACCTTTTAGTTATTTGCTTTGTTGTTGTGTTTTCTATATTTTCTTCTTTCTTTTTTAACTCAGTGAAGTTTAATTACAAAATTAACAAAAAACAGAAAAGAAAACTTATTTCAGGTTGCTGTACTGTTTAAATGCTCCAGCCTTTCTCACTCTTTATTAAGACAAGTTAGTGCCAATGTACTTTATCATATGATCTTATTTTTTTTCAGGTGATGTGGACCAGAAGCCTTATATCTCGGGCAAAGCAGATGGGGCCTCCTTTGAGTTGACAGGTGCTGAAGATTACATCCTGTTAGCCTGCGATGGCTTCTTCGATGCCATAAAACAGTATGAGGTGGCAGACATTGTTCTAGATCACTTACGGAAGCATAATGGAGATGGCAGTCAGACTGCAGAAAGTCTAGTTGCTGCGGCAAAATGGGGTGGATCCAGTGACAACATCACTGTTCTTGTGGTGTTTCTGAGAGATCCTCAGGCTATTTTGATGGAGCAAAACAGTTTTACTTTTGATAATTTGGGACTGAACAAAGCTTCTGAGGCCTCAGATGGTCCCTTCAGCTTTTTTAACTTCAGTGACGTTAAGAGTGCAGAGCAGACAGAATAAGTATGTGCTGTAGAGAATCATGTAATTCCTTTTAGCTTGGAATGGCTGTTTTAAAACCAAGCTCTGCCTTATGGGAATCTGGACATTTGACATGACCTGTGTAACTGTGGCATTTTCTTAAAACGCCATGATGCACTCTTGCTTGTGTCAGTTTAAGGCAACAGTAACTATCATTCCCTTACAGTAATGAAAGTGTGAAAAAACAGCCTTTAAGAGATTTTTGATGAACATGTTATTTACATAAGGCTCTTAAAAAGTTGGAAGTGTTTTATTTCTGATGAAGCCCTTAAACTGCACAAACCAAAGATGCTGCTGAAAGCTTCTTTATGTCAGATAAGTACATGAAATTAGGCTATTTAACAGTTTTTTAATGCAGCATGTGCAAGGGGCCACAAACCTCTCCTAGTATGTTAACGTTTTTATTTATATAATAAAAAGTCAGGTTTTATATGCTTAGCACCAAAGAGTAGATTGTAATGTCTGCATGGCAGATAGCAGTCTAAGAGCACTGAAGTTAGAGTTCTGTTCCAAATTTTTTTGCTATCTTTTCTGGTAAGAAACAATGTTTTAAAGCTAAGGAGTGAATTTTCCCTTAAAATTGTTTTTGATCTTATGCTGTGGCCCCCACTTTATTCAAAAGTGCACTTTTATACACAGCTTTTGTGCACTTTAAAATGCGTGCAGAGTCTGTCTGTGCTTAACATATCTGTACACAGTAGTGTGTCTTTCAGCTGTCAGACACATATTCTGTGTGTGACATATGATGGTATACATCCATTTAGCTGGAGATTTTAAAGCTCTCCCTCATTTCTGGTGTAACATGCCACAACCCCCCCCCCCCCAGTATTAAAAAATAGGTGCTGGTGTTGAGGCCCTCATTCATAGGTTGTTCCACAGCCCTGCCTGGAAGACCTCTTAGCTACAGGCAGGGTGTCACAGTATCACATCTGAATACTGTAGTAGTTTAATAGATGTACATGTATTAATTGTTTGCCAACAATATTGGTAATGGCAAAGGAAAAGTCAAAAGCTATTTTGGAAGTCCATGTTAAAGAATAAGAGGGAAAAGAAATCACAGCTGAAGGTATACTGCAAGATTTGTATATTCATGGCAGGTCATGGGAGCTTTACAGGCTATCAGCTGCTCATTAGTCACAGTATTAACATAGATACCCGTATGTTGGTGGTATCACATGATAGCCCTTCATCTGGTGTTCAGTATTTGGATAGTCCTGCAACTGGAGTCCCTAAGTTAGACCAGCTGACCGAGTTTAATGTAGTAGAGCCCGCTACAGACTGGTCTGAATTTCACATCTTACTGTTTCATTTCCTTTTGTATAGTACTTTTATTGTTTTAATCAGCTACTGAGTTTTTCCACTATGTAATAGACATTTTATTGTTCAACTGGCTAGGTAATTCTGTGCTAAATATGTATTGCATTCAGAAAGATATCTATTTTAATATTTTAAAAGTTATATAATTTTTATAATTAACAAAGATAATCATGCAGTGTTATGTTCTTTAAACTGTGTTTGGTTTTTGTTACATTCATATTTTTTAGCTAGACATGGTCACCTTTTGTGCCTTAAAATGATAATATATAACAATGTTACAGCAACCCCATGGTTTACGGGGTTCATTGAAACTGAATATTAGTTACGGGGCAACTTGTGATGATCTTTGCTGTGTATGATCTCTTATTTATGCACCCCAAAAAACTTTTCAGGATAGCAGTGCTCACTGTTAAGTTGACTGCTGTATGAACTGTGTGTAGTTTTAGGATCTCAATGCTTTGTATTTCTCTGTATTACTGCTGTACCGCTATGCTCTGGGTAAGCGGACTACTGACTTTTTTTTTTTAAGATATACTGTCCTGAAAAACAAGTGTCATTGTGCACTTGACATTTTAAATATTTCTTAAGAAAAACATTGTGTTTTAGCACAGCTTTCTGTTCAAAAGAGAGATATTTCCAATAGTTCTCTGCAGTCCACTGTTGTTTCACTTAACGTTTGAAAAACTGATAAACATTAGAACCTTTGATTCGAGCACTGTGCTCAAACTGCCACTTGGTGCTTTATTTTAATCTGGAAAGTTTATCACAACATGTTCTCCACTAAACTATTCCTCAGTAGTTGAACACTTGAAATTAAATCATCTCATTTGAAAACAAAAAATGGAAAGTTTTAAGTGCATATGCTAAAAAATGTATATGGAGCCCTGTTATAACCACCAGTATTTACTGTGTATATATATCTCTAAAAGTTATTCCCTCATAATGTAAGCTCATTTAATGGTTGTTGTATTTATCTTTTCTGACAAGTACATGGATGTTTTACACAGGTGTTTTGCTGCCTCAGTTTTTTAAATGATGTATTCCTGTTTGAGTTCCTTGTTAAATGGAAGCGATTTTCACTTGTCTCTGTCATCTATTTCTTTAAAAAATTTCAATTTGAAAGCATGCTGTGTGTTGATACTTTTGTGAGATTGTATGTTTATAACTGTATAATGAAAAATGTGGGTGCTAATTCCTTGTAACAAAAACTAATACTGCATTTTTTTTAAAATTACATAGGCCTGCTTAGTTTTAATTGTCATGCTAATCTGTGACCCTGAAGACTCAGGTCTGAATCCAAATGAGGAGCTATTTAATTGCTACAGGAAACTGGACAAGTTGTTTTTTCCTCTTTTTGATAAAATTTTTTTTCAGATGTTTTATAACATATAGATGGTCACTCTAGACCTGTTTGGGTTATGTCTCATTTTACTTAAAGTGAATAACCTACCCCTGAGGTTGTGCAACCTCAGAGTAGGTTAGAGTGAGTAAGGGGATTGCCTTCTACATAACCCTGGGCTGCATTTTTTTCAGACTGTTGCTGATTCTGGATGTTGGTTTACCGGGGCTTGTTTTTTTCTTGCTTGCTTCTGAGAATTTGAGCTTCTCTTAACTTTCTTACTTTTGGTAGTCTTCCTTTTTTCTCCATTGACAGGTACATGTATTTTTTTTTTTTACTTTTCCCAGCATTTAACCTTCTGCAGCTTTTTATATTAAATTGGTATCCAGTATGAACCCATCCATGCTCTAAAGAATGTTTGTAACCCCAAAGTGAGAGTCTTCCGTATGCTTTCTTTGCTTACATCCACGGTTTGGATCACCTTTTGATTGGGCTTTTTACAGTACTCCCATAGCAAAATTTGATTGTTTCTGCAGAAACTGATTACAGCTACCCTGCAGATTTTCCTATAGCTCTTGTTTCTTCTGCACACTGACATCAAATGGGTGGAAAATAAATGAATCTTTTTTTTTGTCAGACATCTGAGCTTCACAATTGTGTAGGGTTCCTGAATCTGCAAGAAGCTGTATCGGGGTTTGCAGCACCAAGACAGGTGTATTAGTTTTATATTAGTTAACATCAGGGTTTTTAGACATGATAAGGTACTGGTGATGAATGGAAAGAGTGGGTCTTAAGTCCACCCATTAAGTCTTTCATAAAAGGACCAGCTAGTGTGTATGGAAAAGACTTTGGCTTCTACAAAATAATGGAGCTGTCTGAAGGTGTCATTAGATTTGATTGGGTTGCATATCAAAATCTGGTGGGAGTGGCTATCTTAACTACATCCCAGATGTGCCCCGCTCCTCAAGTCACTCCCAGCCACCAAGGTTTGCTCCATCCTTCGGACCATACCCCAGTGCATTAGCCATACATGAAAGCAGATAAGTGACCAGATGTTCTTCGTGTTTCACTGTTGCAGTCATTACAATTGGGTTATCCTGCTGGCAGGCTACCCTCAGTTGGCCTGAATTCCAAAGTCTAGGTCTGGCGTCGGTTGCTATCGCCTCTTCCGTGACGTCAGTGCGCCAAGGGTATAAAAGTTGCAGCCGACGTCATTTTCTTCAGTCTTTCTTGCCTCGCGGTGCCCAAAGCAAAAACAGTTCGCAAGTGCCGGTCGGCCGACTCCTGAGTTTTTCAAACTCAAATTTCAGATCCGAAGTCTTCATTAAAGCTAAGTACCCCGTTGGGGAAACTTTTTTCTTGCTCCAGACCGATGTCAGAAAAAGTTAATAATTGTATTTCTTGTGGGAAGCAAATACCTCATAAGGATTTTCATTCTTACTGTATTTTTTGTCTAGGCCCTGACCATAACATTGCTAGTTGTCAGTTTTGTGCTAGATTTAACCAATGCACTATTAAGCATTGGTACGATTTTGCTTTCCATTACTTTGGCAGAAGATTTAATTACATAATGCCGTCGGAACAGCTGACTACCGGAGTTTATAAAAAGCGCAAAGAAAAAGAAAAAGACAGGCATCCGAGATCCAAAACCGACGACGAGGCTTCTGCTAGGCCTGTCGCCAGTTCGCCTGTTCTCAGTGAGGCGCTTTCGCAGCCCCTGACGCCCACTACCTCAGAGCCACAGGCCGCTTCCAACCCCCACTTGGAGCCAACAAGTCCGCTGGAAACTCAAGGTATTGGACACTCGGAAACTATTCCCTCAGATTGGTCCGGAGCCGCTGAGCAGGAATTGGCTTCTGAGGGTGTTTTCAGGCCTACACAGTTATATGTGAAACCTACTTCAGCTTCAAAGGCAAAGACTAAAGCAGCTCTAAAGACAAAGAAACAAGTACAGCATACTCCTGGACAGGCCTCCATGCCTAAAAAAAAAGATGCTTAAAATGGCCGAAGACCTAATTACTTTGATCAGGGGTTCCCATCCCCCTCCTGATAAGAGGCCTAGACAAGAGTTAGAATACAAATCTTCAGACCAGGTTTCCATTTCCTCTGATTCCTCCTCTGAACAGGAATATTCTCTTCCTCCCTATGAGGATTCTGACGCTGAAGAATCTATCCCTTCAGCCTCCCCTCCTGAGGATTATTCTTTTGGGGAGACACTGCATACTATGAGGGAGCATTTCCACTGGGAGAGCCAAGATTACTCAGAATCCAAGAAAAGGCTCAGAGACTTCCTTTTATTGCCTCAGCACAGGCCCCTTGCTATCCCTCCTGTTTTAGACATTGTAGACGATGTATTTTCAGAGTCCAGTCTATCTCCAGACTCTTTACCACCAGCTCCTGTTAAGCCAGACAGATACTATAGGGTTCCTGATTCTCAGAAATTTCTTTACAAAAACCCTGCTGCTGACCCAGAAACCATCTCTCAGGGTCCCAAAGGGGTCAAGGCCTCTACTGCAAAAAACCCTATCCCCTCTGATAGGGATTCTAGGGCCCTAGACAGATGGGGTAAAAAGATTTATACTTCTGCGATCTTGGCTGTAAGAGCCTTAAATTGCCAATTTCATATGGTTAAATATCAGCAATATCTTATGTCATTGCTTAAACAGAAAATGTCAACAAATTCAGAATGTGTAGACAACAAAGAAATGCAGGATTTATTGCATGCAGCTGAACAAGTTGGAAAGGATACTTTGCAATGTGGTTTTGATTCTCTAGAGGCCTCCTGCAGGGCCGCTGTTACAGGTTCTGTCATTAGGAGGCATGCTTGGTTAAAAGAACAGAATCTGCCTGATCATGTTAAAGCAAAACTATTAGATTCTCCATTACAGCATGATACTTTGTTTGGTGTTAAAGCAGAAGAGGTGTTGAAGAAAATGGAGGACAAAGCTAAATCTATGCAAACAGTCAAGGATTTATTGGAGGTACAGCCCCCCAGATTTAGCAGGAACTGGCCTACAAAGAATTGGTCCTTTCCAATGCCCGATAGGCCACAAAGAGGCAGATATAGATGCCCCAGAGGCAGATCACAGCCCCAAGGCTCATACAGGCCTAAACAATGGGGTGCTTCTACCTCCAAGAGCAGAGAGGAAAAAGTCACAGCCATTCAGGAAACAGTCTCAATGACTTTCCCCTAACAGCACCAAGCACTTATCTTTTGGCAGCCCCTTTGGGGGGGAAACTAGCACTTTTTTTCACAAAATTGGCACATGATCACCCAGGACAAATGGGTTCTAAATGTAGTATCACAAGGCTACAGGTTCCACTTTCACACCCTGCCAAGGCCAAACGGTATGCCAGACCTGCCACACAATCAATGGGCAGAGGCACAAAAACAAGTTTCATCCCTCATGAACATGAGAGCCATTCAACAAGTACCAGAGCAATAGCAGGGACAAGGATTCTATTCAAGACTGTTCTTGGTACCCAGAAAGGACAAAGCCTGGAGACCAGTACTGGACCTATCTATTCTAAACACATACCTGGATATTCCAAAATTCAAAATGTTGACTCTACAGCAGCTTCTGCCCATGTTGGGCAAGAAGGCTTGGCTTGTGACTTTAGATCTAAAAGAGGCATACCTGCATATCCCAATCAGACAAATATGCAGAAGATACCTCAGATTCAAGGCTGACTCAATGCACTACCAATTCTCTGCACTGCCCTTTGGCTTATCTACTGCACCCAGGGTCTTCACAAAGTGCCTGGCACCAGTAATTGCATACTGCAGACAAAGAGGAATACAAATATATCCTTACTTGGACGACTGCCTCATTCAAGCAGAGAACAAGGACATTCTACTACAGCATCTGGCGTTTGTAAAGAGATTACTACCATGCCTAGGGTACAAAGTCAACGAACAGAAATCAAAACTAGTACCCTCTCTAGAGATAATATTCCTGGGTACAAGCTTAAATACAACTGCCCAGATGGCTTATCTCACGCCAGACAAACGGAGACAACTGACTACCTATTTCAATCTGTTGGCAACAAAGGCCCAGTTATCTGCAAGAAAAATTCTGCAGGCTGTGGGCTTCATGGCATCCTGCATTATACTAATTCCGTATGCAAGACTGCATATGAGGAAACTTCAATGGTACCTAAAAAGTGTTTGGACTCAACATTGCCACAGCCTGGAAACAATAGTTACTCTCATTCCCTGCCTACAACAGGAGTTTCGATGGTGGGTGAAGGCCTGTCACCAGAACAAGGGACAGCCATTAACTCTTCCTCCAGCCACACAGACATTAACAACAGATGCATCGGATTATGCCTGGGGAGCCCACATGGCAGGAAGATGTATTCAAGGCACATGGTCCACAAACCAAATGCATCTACATATCAATCAAAAAGAGATGCTAGCTGTTCAAAATGCTCTGACTGCCTTCAAGGACCTTCTTCATCCGGGACAGCTACTGATAAAGACAGACAACACCACAGTCATGTGGTACATAAACAAGCAGGGAGGCACTCGTTCCTACCCCCTTTGCAGACTAGCCATGACTTTGTGGGACACAGCATTGACTTACCAAGTACATCTGCAGGCACAATTCCTGTCATGAAAGATAAATACTCTGGCAGACGAACTAAGCAGAAATCTAATGTATCCCCACGAGTGGAAATTGGAAACACAAGTCTTCCGCATGATAACAAGGAAATGGGGATGTCCGGACATAGATCTATTTGCCTCACCTCACAATTGCCAACTAAAGAGATTCTGCACAAGGAATTATCACAGACAAGCATGGAAGGTGGGTGCCCTATCTTTCAGCTGGAAAAACTTAGCAGTATATGCCTTTCCTCCTCTGCCTCTCCTCCCCAAGCTACTCCTAAAAGTCAGACAGGAAAAGCCGAAAATGATACTGATTTCCCCAAACTTACCATGCCAGTACTGGTATCCAATCCTAAGGAACTTGTCTCTATGCCCAGCCTGGACCTTACCTCAAGTGCCTCATCTACTGTTCCAGCAGAACAATCAGATCCTGCACAGCCAACTCAAGACCTTAAATCTGGCAGCATGGCAGATAATGTAGTCATACAAAACACACCCCTCACTAAAGTGGTGATGGATGTCATTTTGGAGGCCAGGAGGCCTAGTGCTAGAAAATCCTATGCTTGAAAATGGAAGAGATTCTGTGCTTGGAACCAGGCATAAGGAATTGACACAGCTGTACCAAACATTCCTCAGATTTTGCAATACTTAACTGAGATGCTTGACAAAGGCCTATCTTTTTCATCTATAAAAATTCATGCCTCTGCCATTTCGGCTCATTACAATACAGAGCCACCAATCTTTTCTCATCCTTTATTAAGGCAGTACCTCAGAAGGGCCAAAAATTTAAGGCCTCCAAGGAGATCACCAACACCTGTACGGGACCTCAATTATGTCTTGGAAAAACTCACCCTGCCTCCTTCTGAGCCAGCCGCTGCAGCTGATATAAAGTTTTTATCTTGGAAAACAGCTCTGCTCCTAGCAATAACTTCTGCAAGATGAGTCTCAGAGCTACAGGCACTCATGGCTGTGGAACCTTTTATCATTTTTTATCCAGACAGGGTTTCTCTGAGGACAAACCCAACATTTATGCCTAAGGTAGTGTCCAGTGTGGCCCTTAACCAAACTATTCATCTGCCTACTTTTTATCCAAACCCACAGAATAAGGGGGAGAGAATTCTGCATTCTTAGGACATACACAGACAGCTATGCTTCTATTTGAACAGAACCAAAGCTTTCAGAAAGACAGAGCAATTACTGGTGGCATATCCTGCAGGATCACAGGGAAAGGCGATCTCAAAGCAGACTATTTCAAAGTGGATAGGCCACTGCCTTCGTTTCTGCTATTCACAACATGGCAAGCCAGTACCTAAGGGCATTAGGCCACATTCATCCAGAGCAGCAGCCACTTCAGCTGCCTTCCTCAGGGGAGTACCAACCAAAGACATTTTAGAGGCTGCTACATGGAGTTCAGTGCATACCTTCACAAAGCACTATCACTTACCAGTCTACTCTAAATCCAGGCCAGGCTTTGCCACTGCAGTTCTGCAGGGGCTAATAGCCGCCCCTAATGCTATTTAGCTCCAGCCTCCCAACCTTTGCTTTGGGATTCAACCCAATTGTAATGACTGCAACAGTGAAACACGAAGAACATAGTACAGTTGTGTACACTTACCATAAATGTAGATGTTCGAGTGTATTCACTGTTGCAGTCCAGGTTACCCAACCGCCACCCCCCTTTTCATTGATGGAACTTATCTGTACTTCTCTATTCTATACAACCTATGTGGTGTATTTGCTTGTAGATGAAGGCAAAATATATATTTTGGCGCATGCATGTTTTATTGACATATTTTTAGCCTACCCTTTTGGGGGCACCTGACATCTGGGGCAAGAAAAACTGAAGAAAATGGCGTCGGCTGCAACTTTTATACCCCTGGCGCACTGACGTCAGGGAAGAGGTGACAGCAACTGACGCCGGACCTAGACTTTGGAATTCAGGCCGACTGAGGGTAGCCTGCCAGCAGGATAACCCAATTATAATGACTGCAACAGTGAATACACTCGAATATCTACATTTATGGTAAGTGTACACAACTGTACTTTCCTACTGCCTGAAAAATATGTGATTACTGATTAGGAACCTGCCCCACAGGGTAATGTAGAGTGGGACGGGGTCATTTGGGGACAGGGGAAGTGCCATATTATCTGGTTGATTGAAAGGGATTTTTTTGCAATGTTGTGCACATTTGATCAAGGGTGAGGTCGACCCATCCAAGCGTACACGTGCACATGTACATGGGAATGACGTTAACTGCTGCCACTGCTAAGATGTTAGGACAGTTGTTTTGTTTGTCCCTGTATCCCAGTAGTAGTTGCTGTAAAAGTTTTTAAAAATGTCGATAGCCACAAGGAAGAATATTTTTCTGTACTTAAGTACATTTGGTGTACAGGGGATACTTTTCATTTATTTACTAGGTGTGTGAGTTGTTAAGGTTACTGTTTACAGCCGTAACAGTAAATGTATTCAGCAGAAATAGTACAGGTTACATTGACAATATGATACAGGAAGAAGACTTAAGTAGACAGTCTGAAATATTCATGTTTCAGTACCATGTCAAAGGCAAGTTTTAATATATGATTTTGTGTAGATATAACCAATATTAAGTTTAAAAAATTAAAAAAAAAAAAACACATGCAAAAGTCATTGTAACTTGTCAAAAATCAGAATATCTCTGTGTTTCCAGAACATGTTTTTAAAGTACACATTTTTACATCAGCTTATTTAAAAGTCTAATATTTGAGAATTCTGACTAATCCATTGCTTAGTCCTTGTACTGTAGTTGATTGTGCCTCAGTAACAACTCCTAAACATCAAGCAATGTGTCTTACAGAGTGTCAGGTGATATTCTATATCAGATTGCCATTGGAATTTTCTCATAATTGCTTCATGTCTACTGTCAGTACAGATACTTTTGTAGTAGTAGATGTAATATATATGTATGTATACATATACATATATATATATATATATATATATATATATATATATATATATATATATATGTGTGTGTGTGTATACAGGTTTACTTCTGTTAATCAAAAGCACGTTTTTTCCGAATAACAGAAGTACGACCCCAGTGAAAGTGTACTTAACCAAACTTGCACATACTGGTTCACCGAACTGGACATAAAAAAAAAAAAACTGCAAACACGGTTTCCCCGTGCACCCCCACACCCCCGCTACTTATGCATACTAACTCCAAGATCGCACTACAGTAGAGAAACCATTATATTTTCTTATCCCCACTGTAGCGTGCTTCAGTGTTGCCTTTTTTTTTTTTTTTTTTTTATGTGCGGTTCAGTGACTTGGTATTCGCAAAATTGTACTTTCGCTGAAGTGGGGTCATACTTCTGTTATTCGGGAAAACGTGCGTTTGATTAACAAAAGTAGACCCATATATATATATATATATATATATATATATATATATATATATATATGGCTTCCATTATGGTGCACACCAGATAGGAGATGGAGGAGTCACACTTCCTGTATGGGTAAATAGTAATAGTAGGAAAACAATGTCTTGTTATCAAAAAAAAATCAGAAGAAGTGTTAGATTTTGAAGAAAAAGGATAAAACCAAAAAAGTGAAGAAATCGAACAAGCAAAATTAAAAATGGCTCCTCCATTGAGGTGAGAAGGCCCCAGTAATAGAGATGTTGATCATGGAGGGAAAAATAGACAGACTTTACAAAGAAATTGTCAAAATGAGAGAAATGCTGATGTTTACATGAAAAGAAATAATTCTGAGATACAAAAAATGGAAAGGGCTTTAAGTGAGCACTTTAATAACATTCAGAAAATTCAGAAAAAAAGTGAAGAAATCAAACAAGAAAAACTTAAAAATGGCTCCTCCATTGAGGTGAGAAGGCCCCAGTAATAGAGAGGTTGATCATGGAGGGAAAAATAGACAGACTTTACAAAGAAATTGTCAAAATGAGAGAAATGCTGATGTTTACATGAAAAGAAATGATTTTGAGATACAAGAAATGGAAAGGGCTTTAAGCGAGCACTTTAATAACATTCAGAAAATGAAAATGGATGTCGAAGAAACAGTAAGCTGGAGGGAGGCAATAGAAGCATTGCAATAAACCTTACATGATAAGCTGGTAGAATTGGAAGATAGGGAGGAAAACCTGCATTTCATGAACATACAAGCAGAAGGGACAAAGTGTAAAGGATACATAACTGAACATTGCAACAATGGACTGGCATGCCAGCAGATGAAATCTGAATAGAAAGGGCTCACAGGGTGTACATACCAGCAGAGGAGAAAAGGCATTCTCCATGCTCTGTAGTGGTCAAACACACCAACTAAGAGTGGTTACAGGCAACACTGTGGAAAAAAAGACAAAAACCTAGGAATTGGTGCAAATAGAATTTTGTCAACCAAGACTTCTCAGTGCATGCTAGAATAAAGAGGTCCAAGGTCATATCATATTTCATACTTTGCAGAGACTTGGGGCTGTGTCTTAAATTGATATAACCTGTAGAAGTTAGAATATTTTTTCCATCAGGAGCCCAAAAGTTTGTGAAGTCGGATTGAGTGGAAGAGGTGCTAGAGGGGTTCAGGCAGTTTACTACGTCAGTCCCAAACAAAAAAACAATGCAACCCCAGTGTATGCACATTAGAAGAAAGCTCAAGAGTGTGAGACAACACTGGCCCATAAAACCCTTCCTGTTTTTTTGACAAAAAGTATTAGGAAAAGAGAGGTGGAGAAGTTCACATAAAGGGTGACAAATAGCATCTGAGACATTAACGAAGAAGAAGGGGAAAGAATAATGGAAGAGGAGTGGAAAGCTTGACTCACAGAGAGGTTATCCAAAAACTGCCCAGTGTACAGTTGACAAAAGACTGATATCGGCAAAGAGGAAGAGGTGCAAAAAGTGATTAAGAGGAGGAATTAATGGAAAACAGCTCAACTAGAATGGCTGGTCAAGGGTGAGGAAAGACAGATAACCTATAATGAATAGAAAAATAGAATGGAGATTATTGCAAAGTTATCATGTCATTTAAACTGACATAGAGGCTATAAATAACATGCATGTTTATCTGTAAAAATAAAAATTATGAAAAATAAAAAAATAATTGACAATGTGTACCAGATGGGTAGCATACTGACTCACTGACAGAACTCACCTAGTCAAAATAGAGAAAGCCACCTCAAGCAGTTGACCCATAACAAGTGGTGTACCCCAGGGATTGGTCTTGGGGACTTTGGTGTTGGGATATAATTTTCTGAGGTGCAGGCCAAAACCAGTGGGCTATGGCTGACCAAGTTTGCGGATGACTGCAAGCTGGGCAATGTCATCAGTCCTCCTAGGGTTGTGGACATCCTCCAATTGGGTCTCACCCAAACATATGAATGGCGCCAGAAACATGGCGTCAAACTGAATCCAAAAAAATGCATCATCATTCCCTTTAGGGAGAGTGATGTCCCCACAAATTATCACATTAATAACAAGGTCCTAAGCATGCAATTATTCGTGAGGGACTTGGGCACCCAGGTTGAAAGCAAACTGACTTTTGACCACCATATTGCCTCTGTTGTATGGAAATCTTTCTACATGGCCCACCTCATTAGTCACGGTATCTCATCCAGGGACAAGGTGGTCATAACATCTCTGTATTCTTCCCTTATAAGACCCATTATTGAGTACAATGCCCCTTTCGACATGTACCTTACAAAGCACATGCAGCAGCTGGAGAGACCACAGAGGTTCCTCACCAGGAGAATCCAGGGCCTCAAACTTCTACCCTACACAGATAGGTTAAAGGTCCTGTCCCTCTACTCAGTCTCCTACAGACTCCTCAGAGGTGAACTCTGGCACACAAAGCAGTCTCAGACCCCGCCTTGATGGGACTACTGCATATCCTCCAATCAAGCTCCACTCAAGTAACCCACACGTGCAACCTCAACTTGGTCTGTGACATCAGTAGGACTTGGCTGTGGTCTAGACTCCCATCCCATGTCAAGCAGAGTACCTCATTAACAATTTTTAAGTGTAACCTGGATAACTAGATGGAGAACAAAAAAATAGGGTCTATATTAAAAAGACGAACGCTTACTTACCCGAACGCCTAAACGTCCACCCGTCTTCATCGAACCACGAAAACATCGATCGTCCAGAAGAGCGAAAACGGAAATGTTGAATTTTCATGGTTGGCCTTCTGCGGTATAGCTCTGTGAGGTAAGTGTGCAATAGTTACGGACCTTAGGGTTAGGGTGCGGGTTAAGGTAAGTGCATAGATGGTAATGTATGTTAGATTTAGTGTAGGATTTTGTTAAGTGTATGTGTGTGGATTATTTCGTTTGTTTGGGTTTAGCCTTCTAAGGTAAGTGTGCAGTAGTTATGGATCTTAGGGTTAGGGTGCGGGTTAAGTGCATACATGGTGGTATATGTAAGATTTAGTGTAGGGTTAGAAGTAAGGTTTAGTTTTGTGTTAGAAGTAGGGTTTTGGTTAGTGTATGTATGTGGTTTATTTAGTTTGTTTGTGTAGGTAGTATGTAGTGGGCGGTGGGGTGGAACAAATATGACAGTTCGACATTTTGAATTTCGTAGTTTAGGGCATTCGGTGTATATGCGGTTCAATGAAGACTGGTCGACATTTAGGTATTCGGGCAAGTAAACTTTCGTCTTTATAATATGGACCCCAAAAAATACACCCCTGGGATTCCACCTATGTCCCTGCTGGACAGGGGTATTGGGTATTGACTTGTCAGAACAAGGGCTAAATTCTTGGCTAGACTTGCAAGGGCCTCAGGGCCAGTAGCCTAGTAACTTCCTATTATCCTATGTAGCTCTGATCTTAAACCCACACATTATCAACGAAAAAGAGAGAGATATGAAAAGGGGAAGCCTGCTGTATAGAGGAGCGACTTACAGAGAGTGGTATAACAGGAAAAGTGCTGTAAAAAGAGCATTAGCTATAATACCCATTGTTAAATATGACAGGAAGTTTGAAGTATTTGTACATAGTTAAAACAGTGTTTATTTTATGTTCAGGGGAATTAATTTTAATGAAACAAATGGAGAATGAAAAGGGGTGGCAGCATAATAAAAGATAAAAAATATAACTCAAGGAAGGAAATCAAAAAGAAATAATTGATGTTACATATTAAGGAATGCATAACATCACACATAGATTTGGTAGGATACACAGTAAGTGGAAAGCAAACACAAGGGGAGGACAACATCATTTTACGAGAGTATGCAAGGCATGACACTTCAAATTATTAGCTGGAATGTGAATGGGATAGTAAACAAGATAAAGAGATGAGGTATTTAACTGTGTAAAAAGGGGAATATTAGTGCAGCAAGTAGTCTTTCAAGAAACACTTTTGTCAAAAGAAGAAACAGCACATATACTACAGAAGGAAGTAAAGTAGGGATATGGATTAGAAGTGCGGGATGGTTGAAAGACAAGACTAATGACATTAATGAGTAATTCAGGTCTAGAAAATGAGGAATATATCTGAGATAAAAAAGTAGATATTTACTTTTGTGGCATACTATTACAGCAGTAGAATAACATTAACAAATGCTTATATCCCTCCTAAAAGTCGCAAGAGGGAAGTAAGAGAGTTAATGCAAGAGGCAGTAGAGGCATACCAGGGTATACAATTAGTGGCGGGGGACTGGAACCTTCAAGCTGTAGATAGGGGCCCTAGAAGGATGCACTTAACAACGGAAGGGATATTGTTAAAGAGGCTTACTCAGGAATTTGAAATGATATGGGAGATGGTCAGAAAGAGGATTTACATTTTATTCAGCCAAACAAAATAAAGGCAAGGCTAGATAGAATTTATGCATCTGCTGAGCATGGATATTTAGTACACAGTATAAATACCCATCCCACATTACTGTCATATCACTCACCAGTGGAAGTTAAGATCAAAGGACCCAAAGTAATAGAAATGGAATGGCATTGGAGGGCAAGAGCAGGCTGGTGGGATAACCAGGAAAATTGAGAAATTAGTAGGCTTCCTGCAAGGAGGAAAAGTAAATCTGAGCTTGAAAGAGGTAAAAAAGGTATAGAACTTTGGAACGATTATAAGAACTGCTTGAAATATAAAATCAGAATAGTAGGACAGGAGGAGAATGTGACAAAAGAGACTAGCAAAGATGGGAGACCGCCAGACAAAAAAAGAAAGAAACTAACTCAGATAGAAGAGTTGCAGAAACTGGAAAGGAATTAACTTGATTGGAGCTGAACAAAATGTGAGCAGCACTAAAGCAAATATATTTTAGGAATTTCCCAAGATTTTAAAGAGTATTAGCATTGAGATTAAGACAATAAAAAATAAAAAAACAAATAAAATTAGAGATCCAAAAACAGGAGATCTAACTTGAGATCCAAAAATTGTATGGAAAGTCTTTCAAAAATATTATGGGGAGCTTTATGACAGGAGAGGGAAAGCTGGGAAGAGATGTTTGAAAGTTTCATAGAAGATTTTTAAATGAAAGGGACTACTGAAACAGATGGGAAGGAGATTCTTAGGCCAATAACAACAAAAGAGATAAAGCAACAAATTGAGAAACAAGCAAAAGGAAAAACAATGGGGTGGGATGGCATTCCGATAGAAATATGAGAAATAGCAGGTGAGACAGCAATATGGCATTGGCACATTTTGTTTACTCAATAATACCTAGCACATGGAAGCAAATGGTTATATCAGTTATACTCAAGGAAGGGAAGGATTTATTGAATCCGGGATCACATAGACCAATAGCAATAGTAAACCATGACTATATTTGCAGGCATTATAGGAGAGAGGTTGGCAAAATACCAAACAATAAATCAAGACCAGTCAGGGTTCATTAAAGGCAGACATACATTTGACAATATACATCTGGTAACTCAGATACGTGAGATGGTAGAACAGCAGAAAAATCAACTTTTAACAATAAGTTTGGATGTGGAAAAAGCCTTTGACAGAATAGATTGAAAATATCTTTGGGAAATTTTGTTGATGATGTGATTTCCCCAAAGTTTAATACACCTAATGAAAATTATGCATACAAACTCGGAAGCCAGAATAAAAATCAATGGCAGAGTAACAGAAAAAATACAGATAGATAGGGGTACCAACCAGGGGTGTCCACTCTTCTCCCCCTATTTTTTGCATTATATCTAGAACTACTAGCAGAGAAAATTGGGCGGTCAGATATAAAGGGCTGGACAGGAAGGAAAAGACAATACAAAATGGCCATGTTTGCAGATGATGTTATATTAATGTTAACTGATCTTTACAGGGATATTTATAAGCTATTCAAAAAACTAAGGCAGTGTACCACAGTGTCAGGATACAGAATTAACAAGGACAAGACAAAAGCAATAACAGTGAATTCTGTACCACATATGCAACTAGTACAAACGTTCCCAAATATATGGGGATATATCAAACTAAAATATCTGGAGATTTGGCTGGCTAAGTAATCAAGAGACTCCCTGTAGAAACATGTAATGACATACTTAGTAAAATCAAGGGATTAATTAAGAAGTGGGAAACAGTAACTGTGGACATAGATATGCAAATAGAGGTATTAAAAGCTTGTGGTCCCTCTGGTACTATGTTTAGGCCAAACTTTTCTGTACACTCCTGGATCACATAAATGGAAAGACTTGAACAACCTGATTAAAGGCTTTATATGGAATAAAAAGAAACCAAGGGTAACATGGGAATGTATGGCAGAACCTCGGGAGAGGGATGGTAGTCGAGTACCGGAATTAGAAGAATATTGTAAGGTGACATGGATAAAACTAATTTTATCAATTGCAAAATAATAAATACAGAGCAAATTGGAAAGAATTATTAATACAGCCAGAGGCAGAAAAGACAAGTGGTAGTATAGAATATTGAGGGAATTTAGCAGACAGGACAATAAAATCAGAATATTAGAATCAATTAAGACACTTAATCAATAAATGTAGTAGGACTGGAGCAAATAATTGGTGGGAAATGGAGCTCTACCAGATAGGATTAAACCAAAGAGGTCCATAAGCTTGGAAAGACCTTAGGTGGAGACACTATGTTAAGGGAGCAATAAACTTCTGGAAGTAGTTAAGGAAAGGTGGGGATATTTTGAATTGTGTAGAGCTCAAGCAACTATATCAAATAAAAGAAATTAAATGGTTATATTACAAGATTTTAATTCAAACTTTAAAAGAATATGAAAAAAGGCACAGAGGGAACACAAAGAAAGACCAGAATTAATATGATTTCTGGTTGTGGCAAGAATGCTAAGTGCAACTCAAGAAAAAAATAGTGAGTAGAATAAGTGCAGCATTAAAAGAAGGTTGATCAGGAAAAGTGCAGAAAGAAAGGATTAAAGACTGTGATGAGATATGTAGAACAATAAATAAAGTAACACGAGACAGGGGGCTTCAGAATTTTGGCTGGAAATGCCTACATAAATATTTTTGCACTCCAGGAAGACTATGAAAATGTTTACATGGGTCAGGGAAACATGCTGGAGATGTAAACAAGAGATAAGTACATGGAAACATATTTTTTGGATTGTACACATTTACAAAACTTTCAGATTAACCTCAGGGAATCAGCAGAGATAATATTGCACAAAAATTGGACATCGAATCCAGCTGACTTTTAACTAAGCTACATAAGAACCTCTAACAATGGCAAGATTAGACACGATCTAGTAGTGTTATTGTGGTTGGTAGGAAAATAAAGCAATGCCGAGGAGGTGAAAGACGACCCTGCCCCCAACAGTAGAACAAGTAAAGGAGGAGTAAATGTCATAAAAAGAAATGGATTATTTGGGAGGAAGCAATAGCAAAAATTAGAAGGGAGAGCAAATGAGGAAGAAAATGTAACATGAAGGCTGTTGTTAAAGGAGGGCAAGGGAAAAGTAAGAAACTAGACATCAGATTAAAACAACAGGTAAAACGAATGTCTTATTAAAAGAGCAATGATTTGGTTCTGCATTGCATATTTTGTATAACAATTTTGACAATAATAAAAATAACATTCTAGGCTCACTCACCAGAAGTATATAACCAAAGCAATATCATGATTAAGATTTGGATACATTGATTTTTCTCCTTAAAAGGCAAGGCACTGGTGTGATTAACAACAATGTCAGTATTTGAAAAAGAAATGTAACAATGATCTGGTAATATTGTGACCCTGATGCATAAAACTTAAAATGGACAATTAAAAGAGGAAAGGGGGTCATTTGCTAGAAAATGAAGTACTGAAATTTGTGAACTAACTTTAAACAAAGGTAACATGAATAAAGCTTCATTGAAGAAATGTACATACATACACACACATATCCAGTGACACTGTCAGGAAGATATATTGCAGCTTGTCTTCCTTCTTGAGCATACAGTTTTAAAATAAGCAAAACAAAACTATTAGTGAACATAGATAAGTCCAAAACCAACCCTTAAAACATTTTCTGTCTCGTTAACTTGTCTTTGAAGGCAAACCTCCATGGACCTATCTTTTCAAAAATATTTCCCCCTAACCAAAATTGTTCCCTAACTGTTTGCTAACTAGTAAAAACCTGATGGAATTCAATCACTCCACATAAAATAGTGTGTTTTACTGAAGCCAATCAACTGGTCAGCACTATTTTTTTTAACTCTGGCTTATTCCATTTGGTCTCAATGGCAAAAAAGCCAAGAAAGTCCTCTTTTGTTTTGTTTTGTTTTGTTTTTGTACGGGCAGTTTAGCAGAGTAGATTAAGGCTACAATCTGTTAACAGATATCGTTCTGTAGTACTCTGATTCACTCACTCTCATTTGCATACTTTGTGGCTGTCCAAGTCAGTTAACCAAATATTGCACTCAGTGTACTGAAGAAAGTGGGTCCCAACCCAGCTGGACAGCCTGCTTATCAAAAACACATAAAACTAAATGAATAAAAATACTGCCAAATTGCTGTGTGTGCATGCAGCCAACATAAAAACGTATGTATATCTGTTCTAATATTAGTTAACACATTGTTCAGTCACTGTGAGGAATTAACTGTTCTAAGATTAGTTAAGTTATTGTTCAGTCAATGTAAAGACTTACCTGCTTTAAGATTAATTAAGGCATTTGAAAATCAAAATGTTGGAGTGAGTGAAAGTGGAAAAAAACCACAGTTTCTAAATTTTCCATTCAATGCTTTATTGCAAAATAGCAAACACCAGATTAAGGGCTTTCGTCTATATTTAAAAAAAAAAAAAAAAAAAAGTTTTTTTTTTTTTTTTTTTTTAATTATCAGGACATATTTAAATAACATCATATATATATATATATATATATATATATATATATATTATATATATATATATATATATATATATATATATATATATATATATATATATATATATATATATAGATATATATAGATATATATATATATATATATATATATATATATATATACCCAGATTGGTAAATAGAAGAGTACCCCTTCTATAACATAAAAAACATATTAGAAAGGAAAAAGTTTAGTCGTTCTTTTTAAATGAAGGGTACCCCCCCAAAAAAAATAATTTTAATTGAAAAGTTATCCCAAATTATTCCATGTACACAAGAGACCCTCTAAAGCAGTAGATATTGACTGTGATGGTGTGGAGACTCTCATGTATGCTGAAGTTGTGAGATGTAACATTGGTAGGAACTTGCCTGATCTCCAGTGAGTGTCTACACTTTCAGATGAATTACCATCCAATGGGCAGTGACTTGATAGTTCCATGAACTTAAAAAAATAATCAACATGCTTCAAGAGAATTTATCAGTGGCTTAGGGAAGAGTTGTTCTATGACTACATAATTGATTAAACTTGAGAAAAAACTGACATAGTATT
Source organism: Protopterus annectens (assembly GCF_019279795.1). Classification (NCBI taxonomy): domain Eukaryota; kingdom Metazoa; phylum Chordata; order Ceratodontiformes; family Protopteridae; genus Protopterus; species Protopterus annectens. Next base: position 783,085,517 of record NC_056733.1, on the reverse strand, counting down.
GTAACCTACAGGTTAAGAACAGTTATTTTCATTGAACACAGGCTAATCTACTCACTCTGTCACTGTTTCCTTCATTAGATTCTTCCTTTTTTCCTTGCCTCCTCATCTGATTCTTGGCTGCTGTCGGGTATTGTAGAGCACAATTTCTTTGTACTGTCAATGGCTTCAGTCATTTGGAAGACATAATTTTTTAATATATGTTAACAAAAAGAAAATAAACCATTTTAACATTTTTTTCTTTTTACATATATTATATATGACATAGATATCCTGTGTTTCTTTATAACAATCATCAGTCAAACATTACACAAATTGCTGAATTCTTGCATTCTCTCAAACCTCACTCCACCTCCTTCTGAACATTCCCACAATTCCAATTTATTTATATGTAATATCCTTTTCCTGTTTCTATGGTGGCTTAGTTCTTAGAGTACTTTCTGCTACTTTATGAATATAATGTTCTCTGTGTCTTTTGTCATTCTCCTAAAGGATCTGCATTTATAAATCACAGTCTGTCCTTATTTCTTATACCCCCTCCAGTTCCATCATCATCCCTCTCCACTATGAATTATAACTTTATGCTTCTGTTATGTGAATGTACCTTATTTATGTAGCTCTAAAATATCTCTTCAAATCAGGCAATCCTAAACCACCTTGTCTTATCAGAAGGATCAGCTTATCCCACTTAACCCTCACACTCTTTCCCTCCCAGATAAAGTCCTTCAACTCTTTATTAATTATTATCCATAACTTCTCTTCTGGTTAATAAAAATATGCCTGGCCTGTATATAAAACTAAAAGGACTAAAAACATTTTCACTGCTTGTATCTTACTAGCCATACCCCTAAACAAGAGATTGCAGTTTCTCAGTTTTTGTAATCTCTTTTGTTTGGTCTCTTTCCATATATCCTGAGCTACCATAAACAGAAACACTTTAACCCATACTCTTAAGTACTTCATCTTATCATGTCCCCATAAATATGGGTATTGCTGAATCAGTTGTGTGGGTATACCATATATGGATATAGTTTTTGTTTTGTCTTTATTAATTTTATATCCTGAAAAGACTTGACACTGCCTCAAAATGTTCTATAAAAATGAGATGTCCTTTTTTTGATTTATCAGGTACAAAATAATATCATCTGCAAATAGAGCCAACTTTCCTTGATTGCTATATCATTTATATCCTTGAATTTCTGAGCCCCTTAGATTATATGCCAGTGGCTTTAAATATAAAGCAAATAACAGTGGGGAAAGAGGAAACCAATGGCTAGTTCCTCTGTTCAAACACAACTTATCAGAGAAGAACCCTCCCACTTTAATTTTTGCCTCCCAACTTTCATATGTCCTCCTAATTAGCCTTTTTATTGTATTAGGGAATGCAAATGCTTCCATTGCCCTACTAAAAAAATCTTAGCTTAATCTCTTGAGTGCTTTTTCTGCATAAAGACCCGGGTCTGTATCATTTAATTGAAATATGTATTGTTGAATACATATTCCTTTAACTCTAAACATTAAAATTCATTTCAGCGAACCTGTGAATTTGTGTGAGGGTTAGGAAGCACTTGACCATCACCACAACTTTGCCCTTTTCCGCAGTGTAGTGTGATCTCAGAGTTGATATATATAGTTAGGGAGTGTAGCCCCTGCATTGTGGGGTGTGGAGGCAAAGCCCACCCACTTAGGTGGGTTTGATTTAATGCGGTGTGTGTTCCGGAGTGCTAGTGGGCAAGTGATTCCTAACCCTGGAAAAAAAGTCTGAGGTTCACTGAAATGGATTTCAATGTTTAGAGTTCGATGAATATGTATTCAATTTCGATTACGTGATAAAGACCCTAAAGACCCAACCAACAAGAGCAGTATTTTCTTACATTCTGCTTTCCTCTGGATCATCATTGTACTGTTAATATTGTCAAATGTTTGCCTTCCCTCCACAACACCACATTGATCCATATTTATCAATTTTGGCAACTCTTTTGCCATTCTTTTAGCTACTATAGACATAAACACTTATTATAATCATGGTTCAAACTTGAAATGGATCTATATGAAGCTGGGTCTGACAGATCTTTATATCTTTGAGTAATGCAGCCACCACAGCTGTCTTCCAAGATGTTAGTGTTTCCTTTCCTTTTAAAATGCTGCAAAACAAAATCTTCCCGATCTTTATTTTCTTCCATCCTAACTTCCACAGCTTTCCTGCAGATTGATTATATGTCACCATATTTTCTCTCATCTTCTCCTATCTTAACTATTAGTTGTTGAGATTCATCTGCCACTTACCATGGTATAATTAAGTCTTCCATAAATATTTCCATTTTTTTCTCTTCCTAGATTTCCACATTCCTCTGCTTTATATCATTTTTCGCAAAATCTCTGGTTATTTTACTTGTTATAGGCTCAGAGTTTGTGATGACCCTTTGTACTTTTTGTTACATAAATCTGGGTGCTAAAAGTTTTTGTACTCTGCAGTTTTCATAAAATAGTTGCTTCCAAAATCCCACTTTATCCTTCTAAATGCTTGCATATTATGCATATATTCTTGTATTTCCTCTTTAGCACTCTCATTTGGGCCTCTTTATTCTGCAATACTCTATCCTTTGTCAGGCACTCTGACTAATGCCTATTACTTCTTAACCATATCTCTTTCTTTTTTATTTCTGCCCTGTTTTAAAACAACATTTTCATTGTATTCCACTTGCTAGCTATCACTTCTGAAAACATTTCTCTAATAACTCTTGAATACTTTCCACTACACATTCCTTAAATTCCTATATTTTTAACAGGTAGGTGGGAAAGCTCCAGTGTCCCATTTTTACTTCATTACTTTGCATTTGGAAGACATATTCTTAGCCATCTCATGGACCATCCCTTTCATAAGAGGTGTCATAAACTTCGGATGATGCAGAGTCTTTCTGGCAAGAGAGAGGGTTTGAGAGTTAATCTTCATGGTGAGTTGGGATTCAAGGGTGTACTTAGCCCTATCTTTGTAGTCTGTCTCGTTTGCACATGGAAGTCCTGCAGTGGACTGATCTTTGCCCTTATCCACAGAATGCCTCAGTTTTATGATATTTCAGCAGTTGCTGGCCTGTTGGATCTTTCCACTGCCCCTTATAGTATGTCACACATTTTTGTTTCAAAGTTTGAGGAAGATGACTATTTAATTTGTCATCTTGGATAGAGGCATGGAACTTGTCTGGTTTAGTTCATACCCCAAGGTAGAGACTGCACATCTAATCTTTCATGTAGTTAAGGTTTTAGACATCCAATTTCATTCAAAATACTTTCTGGTCAAATTAGACAGTCTAGTTCTAGATCTTAAATGGCAACATAAGCTTTTATTGCCCATGCAAGAAAGTACTTTATGTATGGGACTAAATAGTGGTTTGTCATATGTATCACAAAGCAGTTCATATTCCAAAAGAGAAACATGATTCAGTCACTGTGCAGATCCAGCCTCAGATATATAGAGTTACTCAGATCAATATAGATGCTGTTTTCAGCTGATAACTTTACTTGAATATAGGCACTTATCAGGAAAAAAAACATATCCCCCCACTTGTGGGCACATTAATTTTTCCCTTGTAGTTGGGGAGGTCTGCTTGTATATACTTTCCCACAACTAACACACATTTAATTTTTGAATTAAAAGCCATCATCTGTGTCAGCAGGGTTACCCAGTATTGGTTGGTTTCCAGTCCTTGGAACTAGAACAGTAATTTTCCAAATGCTGTGTTGAAAAAGTTTAGCATGATTGTGTTGCAGTGATATAAATGCATTTCACTTGACAGGTCATCACCTTAGCTCATCAGTCTTTAGGCTCGAAGACATATCAGTACAGTGCAAGTATTGCACAGCATGAAGACAATAGTATCCAAATTCAACTTTGGTGGCAGCATATCATTCCATGGATGTGGGCTGTCATCTGGATGTTTTTAGAGAACAAATATAGTACTCAGTTGTATAGAAGCACTTGTGTCCCACTGTAGTGGTATCACGTGATGCAATCTTTTTTTTTGCACAAGCACAACTTTTGAATGAAATGCACAAATGTGATCTGATGTTATACAGTTGTCTTTAAATAATAATAATAATAATAATAGGCCAAATGCATGAAAACACATAAAACAGAGGCAGCATTTCAGCTGTTTCATTGCTAACAGTGGATAGATATGTGTATCGCAAGGAAGAGCAACAAAATCACAAAGCATATTGTTACTGCTACCTGAAGAGTAATATGAAATGCAGGAACTGAGATTTGCAGGGGCAATTGAACGTGGGTTCCTTAAGTCCACCTATAAGTACTACATTGCTGAGACGAGTAGTACTGCTGCTGTGATGACAGTGTTGCATGCTTTAAATGAGTAAGCAGGTGCCATAAACATCCTGATGTGATGGTGCAGGAGGCTACAAAGTCTGCAACAGGATTTTGCACTTCGACTACCTTCACACCACATGGTGCAAACAGGAGATAAGTATTGCTGCAATTGAAGGGGTCCGAATGGAGAGATGATAAAATCAGCAAAAGGAAAGAAGTATTGCTAGAATTGAAGGGATCTGAATGGAGAGATGAAAAAATCAACAAAAGGAGAGCAATATTGCTGGAATTAAATTCATCTTCAAGTCTTGGTGAGTACTTTCACGAGGTGGATCCTGTTTTTTGCAAAATCCCACCAAGACAACGCTGATATACAGACTGTATTTTATATAGCATATATCATGGACAGAAGTAGCTTAAAAATAAAGAAGATATCTGGGTGTACAAGTCCCAGGATAAAAAAGTACCCAACCCTGGTAGGCGCATTGGTACCAGGACTGGAAACAAATGGCAGTGGAAAATCCTCAAGACATGGAAATATTCCTACAATGGTTTTAGGCCAGGTCCAGGAGGAGGATGGCCCCTTGTAGAAGGAAGTAGCAGCCCACAAAAATCACAAAAACTGATAGGCCAAAAAAGAGCCATACAGATGATAGAGTGGACTATTGAGGATAAGAAGGAAATTATGTATTGTTACTATTATGCAAGAAGCCCAGAATTTCCAGACATAACATATATGAAAAGATTAAGAGAGAAATTGGAGGAAAGAAGAATGCTTCCACAAGAAAAGCTTTAAGTTTCAAATACAAATTTGTGTTCATTAATACAACCGATTCATGAAAAACACTGTATAGGCCAAGAAACCTTGTGCCATTTGGAAAAAGAAGAACAAAAATGTAGAGATGTTTGAAGGTTATAAAAAAGAAATATGGACATGGGAAAGAGAGATCTGATATGGTCCAATATTTATGCAAAGGAGAAAGCCAAATTAATCAACATGAAAAAGGCAGCCCCAAAGATATTCAAAAAGAAATATGGGCAAAGGCATCCAGATATGGAAAATTTCACAAGAAAAAAATAAGATCACAAAGAGAGAATGTAGAACAGAAGATTTGTCAAGTAGAAGTTAAAAAAATAGAAGCTGAAGTTATGGAATATTTGTGAAGTGAAGGATTCAGTGTAGAAAGTCTAACACAGGTCTTATCACAGCATGATGGAACAACTATTCCCCAAAGTAAGAAGAAACAAGAGGAGCAGGCAACATCTGAAGAAGAAATATGAACATGGGAAAGAAAAAGAGATTTAATAGGGTGCAGTATTTAAAAGCAGAAAGCAAAACTAATAAGGCAAAAAGAACAGCACTCAAGATATTTGAGGAGAAATACAGGTAATGGCATCTGGATATGGAAAAATGTACAATACAAAAAATAAGTAAAAGAGGAAAAGTAGAAAATAATGGAGAAGTTAAAGAAATAGAAACTGATGTTATGGAGTACCTGCACAACAGGACAGAGCAATGGACACCAAAAATTAAGGAGAAATCAGTGGAGAAAGAAGCATCTAATCAGTTGACATTTGAAGATACTTTGGAGCCTCCCATAGGAAACCAGTACAAAGGTTCAGTTGGAGTTCTACAAGGGAAGAACAGGAAACTGTGGCAACTCTGACACAGTCAGTGTTGTGGAGTGATAGGCTAGTGAGTTCCCATATGAAAGAGCAATGGATGACACAGGGTGAAACTGAAAAGAACATGGCACAGGAAGAAGCTCTGGAACTTTCTATAGAATGCCTACAGGAAATGGCGAACAAAAAATGTGCCCTCAGTTTAGAAGAAAATTATCTAAGAGAAGAGTTGCTTGATTTAATAAAGATAGACATATTAAGATCAATGAAATAAACAGACTGCAGAAAGTCAATAAAACCCAAAAAGTTACAAGTTTGATAAAACAAGTGAACTGTCCATAGAGATTCATGTGATATAACAGAAGTAAATAGGATACATCATTGTGCAGCCAAATAAATAGATAAAGCCCTACCACAAGAACAAAGGGTAGTAAGAGAAAGGACGGGAAATGGAATGCCTTCATGAAAGTATTGAATAGAGAAAAATATAAAGCAACTAAGACAAGAAGTGTCACTTTTAGAGTATAGAAGAGTGAAGGATTCAGTCAACAAAAATACTCAGAAAGATAGACGTGATAACAGCAATGTGCATTATTATAGCAGATCGGGATTTATCATGCACTATCGCAAATAATAAACTAAAAATAGCACAGGCAGGAAAAACAAGAAAAGTACAAAATAAGCAATTTATTGAGGACTCAAAAAAGTTTTATAGAGAATTGGAAAACAAGTTAAAATGAATTGAAAGGCCACCAAAAAGAATAAATAGATACATTTTAGATAAATATTTAGGAAGATCCTGTGGAATATAACAAAGATGCTAAATGGCTAGAAGAAGTAAAATAAAGAATAAGAAGTTCAAATGTACAGGATATGAAATGGGATGAAGTAACGACCAGAGAAATTGAAACAAAGTTAAGAAAAGCCTCTAATTGGAAAACCCCAGGCCCAGATGCAGTACCTAACTTTTGGCTAAAAGTAATGACATCTTTGCACGAAGATTTATCCATGAGTAAGAACTATTTATATGCACACCTCAAACAGACACCAGCCTGGCTAACAACAGGAAAAACAATGCTCCTACTTAAGAGTGAACTTGTAAGCTACCCTAAAAACAATAGACCAATAACTTGCTTTCTGATGATGTATGAACTGTACACTGGAATTGATGCCAACATAGTTTATACTCATTTAGAAGAAAACTCAATTATGGCAATAGAATAAAAGGCTAATAAAAGAAAGCCATATGGAACAGAAAATCATTTATTGTTAAATAAAGTCATAGTGGGGAACTATAAAAAGGGGAAGAATCTATGTATGGCATGGATAGACTACAAAAAAGCTTTTGACAGTATCCCACATTCATGGATAAAAAAGTGCTTAGAAATGTATAACATACACCCTACACTGATAAACTACATCACAGCAACCATGAAACAGTGGCATATCACTTTGCAGTTAAGTTGTGATAAAGGACAAATTATTATTCCAAGGATAAAAATCCAAAGAGGTGATATTCCTGGGTGACTCTGTCACCGCTGCTCTTTTGCCTTGCCCTTAACCCATTAAGTTGTCTGCTTAACAGGTTAGGTCATCACTATAATTTGCCTCCCAGAAAACAACAAAGTGTAAAGACTTCTCATCTTCTTTTTGGTGATGATTTAAACTGTATAGTTCATCAGATGAGGAACTGAAAGCACAAGTGCAAGTAGTCAAAACTTTTTCAGATAATATAAGAATGTACTTTGGTCTTGATAAATGTGCAAAAGCAACCTTTAAAGCAAGAAAGCTACAGCACCAAGAAAACATCAGTTTGGGACAAGAATGTGATATAAAAGAACTTGAGCAAGAGGGAGTATATAAATATTTGGGAAATGATGAAGGATCAACAATAAAACATGAACAAATGCAAATAAAACTCAGTAAGGAATATTTTAGAAGACTTACATTAATCCTAAAAACAGCGGTGACATCTAGGAACAAAGTTCAAGCTATATACCAATTTGCTCTTTCTTTCCTAACTTACAGTTTTGGAGTGATTGACTTGCACCAAAAGGTGTTTTATAGATTAGACAGGAAAACAAGAAGGATGCTTCATGCTCATCAAATGATTTATAAAAATCAGTGCATACCAATATTATATATTCCCTTTTCCAATGGAGGTATGGGCCTCCTTGAAATTGATTACATGTATATTCTGCAATTGTGGGACTGCATACGTATCTGCTGACCTCACAAGACCGAAACATAGTGAACATTTTGAAACATGAGGAGAATAAATTTAAGATGACTTATCTGCTTAGTCTAGCAGAAGCATATTGGCATAAAGTGAGAATGGAAATCATAGATTCGTAGATTAGTACTAGGCTAACTGCCCTCATGGACCATTTTGAGCCTAGACAATTACCGCCTATGAGAATCAAATCCTGCACCTTGTGCTGCTAAGGTAAACACCTTAACCATTACACCACCCTCCCAATCAAAGCAGAAGTAAATAAAAATCAGGCAGCAACTGAGTGTGCCAAAAAACAAAAGAAAGAAAATATAAGGTGAAGGATCAGATGAGAAGGCAAGAAATGTGGAAGATGCATAAATATATTTCCAAGTGCAAAAAACTCCTGAAACAACCTTATGTTGATTAGGATCGAATGTAGGACTGGTAAGATGAAAGGTTAATATTGGTGGCCCAAGATAGTGGATTACATACATGCTGGTTTACAAAGTCCATTGAACATGTGAGAGAAAAAGAAAAATGTAGGTTTTGTAAAACAGAATCAGAAACAGATGCACACCATGTTGCTGGTTGTGACATACTAATGGCAGAAGGACTGTATACTGAATTCGTAATAATGTGGCAAGACTGTTGCACTGAGGATTGTGCAAACATTACAATACTGAAGTAGCTGAAAAACACTGAAAACATGAGCCACAAAGCATCATAGAAAATGATGAAGTTTATGTCACATGGAATCACCCATTACCAACAGTTCAAAAGATATATGCGAGAAAACCAGATATAGTGGTCCATGAAAAGAAGGACAACAGTAGCATTTGATTTCTGAAATTGTTACACCCACTGACTACAGTGTCTTACATACAGAGAGAAACAAAGTCATAAAATATCAGGATTTGATGGCAGAAATGAGAACAACATGGAAGAAAGGTACCCAGACAGTTCCAATAGTTCCAATAGTAGCAGGAGCAACAGGTCTTATAAAAAAGAATCTACAGTCATACTTACATATGTTACTGATGCATGTAACTCTGTACGAATTCCAGAAGGAGTCTTTACTGGCACATTGTGGGTGCTGCGAAGTGCACTTTTGGCTGACATCAAAGATTGAAGCAATACTAATTTCATGAACTTTAATCATACTTTGACGTAGGAATGGGGTCCATTCCTGTCATAGGATTATAAACCCAAAATACTTGGAGAAATTAAAAAAGGCATGAAATGTTAGTGTGGAGAGAAGACACTGATAGTAACATATACATTTTCACAATATATGTCATCTCAGCCATGCAGCTGGATATTCCTGCACAATAACCTCCAAGTTATGTGACTTGTAGAGTGGGGAGTGCAGGAAGGTATGTCTGTGTCTCTGCCCTCGCAGTGATGGTGCCTTATAAAACTCTTTGAGGCATCATCCCCCTTTGCAAGGATTTCTTTTTAAGCAGTGGTGAGGCAATGAGCATGGTGGCACAGTGGTATAATGGATAGTGTTGTCACCTCACAGCAAGAGATTCCCCAGTTCGATTCTCTGCTGGGGTGCCTTCTATGTGGAATCTGCATATCCTGCCTGTGTTCACATAGGTTTCATCTGTGTGCTCCAGTTTTCTCCCAGATTCCAAAGACATAGAGTAGGTGGATTGGACACTAAATTGTCTGTGAATGTGCATGGTGAACAAGTGTGTGGTTTGGAAGAATTACCATTGCAGGGCTAGCCACCCAGTGATGCAAAATCTTGGCCCTTTATGATTCTCACTGATACCAACCCCATTTGGAAAAATGGGAAAAAGGGTTATGAATGGATGGGTGAGACAATGAGCTACAAACTCTGGGCTGTGTGACTAACAGTAGACAAATATGCAGGCACCTGTGCAGTGGTTTCTATTACCAAACTCATTTCAGCCACTTGAAGAAAATGATAATTTGACTCAACTTCAAGAATGTTTTTGTTTTGTTTTGTTTTATTGCATTACCAGGTAAGTGGACTGGTCCAAAGACCCTTTTCAGCTGTGCCTCAGGTAAGGTAGGCAAATGCAATGAATAAAACAGACTTCAGAATATAGTTATTGTTAAAGTGTAAGAATGTGTCAAGAGAGCAGAATATAGGCATTACCAACAGACATCATAATGAAAACATTGTTATATATACAAAAAATTTAACAAACAGCAGGATAAAAGCATTACTAATGCACAGTAAATACAGCAATTTTATACAGGATGCATATACTGTGTATTAACATTAACAGTAAGGGTGCAACCTCATGGGGATATTATCTTCTACAAAATCTAATGTGGAACAAGATACAATAATGGGAATAATGAGAATTCCCATAGCTTGTAGTGCTCACAGCATTATGTAGTTGTGTAGTAGAAATGTACTGAAAATAGGTGCTATATTATCAAGATACTGAACTTTTCATTGTGTGTAGGCCTAAGCTGAGCAAACTGCACCTAGTCCATGTGTCAGAATTATGTGCTTATATATATATATATATATATATATATATATATATATATATATATATATATATATATATATATTTGTATGTGTGTGTGTCAGAATTATGTGTTTTATATATATATTTGTATGTGTGTGTGTCAGAATTATGTGTTTTTTATATAAATATATATATATATATATATATATATATATAGTTCCCCTTTATAATCTTGAAATATTGCAGTCTCGAATTTCAGTATCTTGAGACCATAAAGACGAACGTTCAAAATCCCGAAACCCAAAACCGTGAAATACAAAATATCGCACATAAACACATCATACACCACACAACACATGCACTATCCTACCCACACTACAACAAATCAAACAACAAAACATTCACAAACATGAGTACAAACAAATACACCTATACTACATATAAGCACGGGGCCAAGCCCCCCCCTGCCCCCCCATGCAGGGGACTGTGCCCCCCCACACCCCCTACTTATATATACTAACTATGAGATCACACAAACAGGAAAAGACAGCAAACTCACACGCAGATGTTGTACAGTCCCTTGCACACACACACATCACACAAATACAAACAGCAACACATCCAACACTTACACAATTATACACTCACCTGCCTACCCTAACCCACACGTACAATTAAAAACACACTCACATACATTCAAACTCCCACCCAAAACCCTTACAAAACACTCACCTTAAATCGCACCCAAATCCATATACGACACTGTACACCATCCACACAAACCACTGCACATAAAGAAGCGTAAAGGCATAATCGCAAATTTGAGATATTCGAATGTCACAATTATCCACTTTTGCTATTCTGAAAAATTCACCTTTATGGTCTCGGGATACTGAAATTCGAGATTTCAGTATTTTGAGATTATAAAGGGGAACCATATATGGGTCTACTTTGACCCATCAAAATTACAGTTAATTGAAACTTACTTACCTGTTCCCAGTTCTTCAAAACTTCAGTTATTCCAAAGGATGGACTGTCGAAATCCTTTCCCTGTGAAAGGAACCACTTAGCCACCATGGTGAAATTTGCCCTATCGGCAATGAAGTACGATCTTGAAGTTGGAATATTTAAGTAGGGGGGTGGGGAATACGAAGCTCCCCACTTTGGTGGGTTTAGTTTTGGTCCATGTGGGTTTTTTCTTATGGTGGCCAAGTGGTTCCTTTCACAGGGAAAGGATTTCGGCAGTCTGTGTTTTCAGATAACTGACATTTTAAAGAAATGGGAACAGGTAAGTGAGTTTCGATTAACTGTAATTTCGATGGATCAAAGTAGAGCCATATATATATATATATATATATATATATATATGTGTGTGTGTGTGTGTATATATATATATATATATATATATATATATATATATATATATATATATATATATATACACACATATATATACATGTCTGTAAGAAGTTAGGCAGACGCTAGAGTTTAATTCTGTGCCACACTTAAACTGACAAAGTGACAAAGTAATACATGTTGAAACTTATATTGAATTATATTGCATTTTTAAAGTATGGCAAGCTAACTATGTAAATTAAATAGATTCACTTTAGAAACTTGAAATACTGAAATATCAAAATTCAGTATTTCGAGCCTATAAAGTGGAATCCTGAGAACAGCGAAAGCTCAGAAGCGTGAAATTCAAAACCTCGAATACCGGCGGTTTTGAATTTCGCACTTCTGAGGTTTTGCTGTGGTTATGGATTCAGGTAAGTGTGTGTGTATGTGTGTGTGTGTGTGTGTGTTAAGGGTTTTGGGTAGGGGCTGTGGTGTGTGTCAGTGTGTTTTGTTGCTGTGATGTGTGTGTGCGAGGAGAATGTAGCTTGTGTGGTGGTGTTTTGTGTGTGTTTGTGTGTAGTGCGACCTCGGAGTGAGAAATTTTAAGTAGGGGGGTTGTGGAGGGTACAGGGGGGCTTGCCCCCCTGCTTTTATGTAGTAGAGAGCTTGTGTTTGTGTGTGGGGAGGATGGTGTGTGTGTGTGTGTGTGTGTGTGTGTGTGTGTGTGTGTGTGTGTGTGTGTGTGTGTGTGTGTGTGTTTGTGTGTGTGTGTGCAGTAGAAGCGTGAAATTCAAAATCTCCAGTGTGCATGATTTTGAATTTCGTGGTTCTGAGTTTTCCTGGTTTCAAAAATTCAACTTTATAGCGTTGAAATACTGAATTTCGACATTTGAGTACAATTGGAGTGTCTATGTGTAAACCTGTAGCAGGAGTTGTATAGTTATATTATGTTTAAATATATGCTAAAGGTACATTAAGATATGTCTATCTGGTATATGCTAAAGGTTTGTTATGTTATGTCAATCTGATATATGCTAAAGTTATCTTAAGATACGTCTATCTGACATCCTTGAAGCAACTGCGTATTACTGTTTTTTTTTACTTTAATTCATTCAAGTCATTTGCTTAAATGTGTGATGAGTACATACATATTTGCTATATTTTAAATCACTATTTTTCTGACAAAAGTTGTTTAACCATAAAGGACTTTAGAGTTGATTCCCTGCACTAATCAGAAACTCAGGAAGAGATTTTCTGTTATAACATGTAATCACTTTAGAAATGAAGGTGAATCCTCTAGTTATGCTTGTCTTTTAATAGTGTTTTCTAGTATTTTTTGTAAAGAAAGCTAGTTTTGCACCCAGTTTTTTGCTGATGCTGTTGTAGGAAGAATTTTAATTTGTTTCAAGGCCTGAAATTCTTTTTCATTTTTGAAAATATTGTTAGTATACCTAATTCACAGTATCTGCCATGAAATTCACTTTTATGCTATTTAAAAACAATTTGAGAATTCTCTGTCAAATATGCAAGACCTTATCCAGCCTGTCATGGCAATTCAAAAAGTAATCTACAATTTAAACAAAAAACAGTTCTCTAACTTGTTTCATCTTTAAACTGTATTTTGCAGAGACACTTTACCCCTTGTACACCTGACACATGCGGTTGTGCTCCAATATCCCTGATACCTGTGTATATACTAACTCTGAGATTGCTGTATTTTGGAATCGTAGGGTACTGTGAGATCCCACAAATTCTGACTGAGTATATATTCCTCCATATTTGCAGTTTCAGCTCCATTATTCTAAGAATGATAGTTAAGTTCTTTGAAATTTCACCCATCATTAAGCCTTTTCCTATTAGTCTTTATCTAAGTTATGCTCTGCTTTTTAATGGTTTTTATGATAATCTTGACTTGGAGAGCATTTTTACTGTGAAAAATAAATTTTTTCTGTGTGCTTATTCACCTTGGCCATCCAGTTTTCAACCTTGCTATTGACTTAATTGAGCCATCTGTTAGTAGATTAAATCAGATCACAGGAGAGCATTATCCAGACAATCATCAGGGTTATATCTGTACAGTAATTCTTGCTGTCTTTGCAACAGTCTTAATGAGCAAAGGTCCTCACATTGTCAGGCCCCCATAAATACATACATGCTTAACCTTAGCTATGATATGCACTGCTTTACTTTTTTTAACTTTTTATTTATGAGCGGACAGATGATCCGCTCTGGCGACCCCTAACTGGCAAAAGCCGGAAGAAGAAGAAGAAGATTGCATTTTAAATCAATATGTAACTATGATAAAAATTTTACAACATATAACAATCAACTAAGAAACAAAACTATATGCAGAGTCTACAACACAATTTACATTGAATAAAATCATTAAAAGTTTTCCAATAAGTCTCTAAGTTGTTGAAAAGATAAACGTTTATGTGTGATATTTGATGTTCTGTTATACAAAGTTTCGAATTCTTTACCACATACATTTTTTGCTAAGCAGATAAATTCAGTAAAAGAGAGGGTATTTTTACTTTTCCAATTCATTTTGATGATTTTTCTAGCAATAGCCAGGATGGACCAAAGTAGAGGCACTTGTGTCTTTGGTACAGAATCTGGAATTAGGACATTAAATAAATCCGGGAATTTGCAACAGTACAAATGTCTGACCACAATGCTTTAGTAAAGTTTCTGAATTCTATCCAAAAAGGAATAATAATTTTACACTCTATAATCATGTGGAGCCAGTTTGCATTTAAAACTTCATCACACCTCCAACACTTTATTTTCTCTTTTTTTATAGATCAAAGCAATTTTATGAAGTGTTAAAAAACTTCTATGTAAATACTCCCAAGTAAAAATTCTTCAATAGAGTGAGAATGCGGTGTTACTTATAGACTTTAAAAATAATTTTTATTAGATTCTGAAAACATTTCACTGTTGATTTTTGTTGAATAATCCCAGTAAGATGGGTCAAAGAGTATAGATTCAGCTCTTAAAATCCTGTACATTGTTGATATATAAGACTTTAATCTTGCCACTATTAATTTTAAAGAGAAATTCTAAATTTTTTGGTATGAGATTTGTGTTCATATTTAATGAAACTTGAATTTATTATTTATAAATTCCCTAAAAATGTGTACACTTAATCAGTTTTTTTTTTGTTTATATTATATCTGGCTAAGAGATGATTAGCCTTGTGTATTTTATTTCCACCTAAGAATTGGTATCAAAACTTTAAATCATTTTCTTTAAGATCAAGTATTTTGCTAAGATTAAATGATTCCAAACAACCATTAGTAAAAGCTATAGGAAATATCAGAATTAACAAAGCTTTGACCAAGAAAATTACTATCCATCACTTTCTTGAACATAGTTTAAATATAATTAACACAAGGAGTAGAAATGGGAAAATTCCTGGTATTTATACAGAAATCTTTTATGACCTAATATATTTTATTAATGCCAAGTAAAGAATTTGTGTTTATTTCAGGTACACCATTTGAGGTTAAGATTGTTTCATATAATTGTTTCCAATTTGAAGTATAGGAAGAATTTAACCAATGACTCACTATATTTATAACAGCAGATTTAGCATATAGTTCAATATTAGGAAACCCAATTTCACTTTCTTCCCAACTTTTTATATGTCAATCAAGAGTAATTCTTGATTTTTGTGGATGCCACAAAAAACTTAAGTAATATCGAATTTGTTTAATATTTTTTTTAGTCAGAAGTAATATCATTGACTGTATATAAAATATTTTTTTTTGGTAAAATTAACATTTTTATTAATGTCAGTCTATCTTCCATTGTGAAAAACATTTTGTTCCAGTTATCTGTTAGCTCTCATATTGTATTGATTAGACTTTTATAATTTGCAGATATGGAATCTATCTCACTGTTTTTTATAATAATTCCTATGATTTTAATTTGTTTATTCTCCCAATTGAACTCCTTATTTTTAAGGTATTTATTTTTTTATTATCAATAAAGTTTCTGTATTATTATGATTAAAATTTAGATATGAAATTCTTTCAAAATATTCAATTGAATTAAGGATACGTTCTAATGAAAATTCATAGTAAAATATAATCTGCAAATATTGAATTTTAGCATTATAATTATCTTTTAGGGAGGCCACAGTGGTGGAGCAGTTAGCATTGTAGCCTCACAGCAAGGGGTTCTCCGGTTTGATCCTTGGCTGGGGTGACTTCATGTGCGGAGTCTGCATGTCCTCCCTGTGGTCGGGTGAGTTTTCTCCCACATCCCAAAGACATGCTGTAGGTGGATTGGACACTCTAAATTGGCCCTAGGCATGATTGTGTGGATGTGTGTGCCTTCCATGGAAGGTTGGGCGCCAGGCTGGCAACTTGACACCATAAAACTCCACTGCCAATCATGAATGGACAGGTGATCCACTGTGGTGACCCCTAACTGGGAAAAGGCGAAAGAAGAAGCATTATAATTATCTTTTATGGAAAATCCCTTTATCGGTATATTTGTTCTAATAAAGATAGCAAAAGGATCAAATGACAAAGCAAACAGTAAAAAAGATAAAGGGCATCCCT
The DNA here is from genome assembly GCF_019279795.1 of Protopterus annectens. NCBI lineage: Eukaryota > Metazoa > Chordata > Ceratodontiformes > Protopteridae > Protopterus > Protopterus annectens. The sequence goes on along the minus strand of NC_056733.1, from coordinate 783,068,999 downwards.
GTTTTGTTCCTTTTATTATTTTGAAGGAACCAGACAAAAATTATCCAATTTTAACAAAAAATAAAGTATTACTGTAAAGCTTCATTATTAATCCTATAAAATCTAAAGGAAAATTATAATCTTTAAGTACTTTTTGTAAATATATCCAATTAATAGAATCAAAAGCTTTATCTAAATCTAAGCTTATTATCAACAGTTCTTTTTTGTTATTATTAGTGATGTCTATCAAAGATAAGAGTCTAATGGTGTTATCTTGTACTTTTCTGTTTAAAATAAAACCAGTTTGATCATTGTCAATTAAACTTGACATCATATAGTTTAATCTATTAGCCAAAATGGGCGTGAGATTTTTTATAATCAATGTTTAAGAGAAGTGGGACGATAAGAACAGCATAACTTTGGGTCCTTGTCTTGTTTCAGAATAGGGGATTTCAATGAGAATTTCCAAGAGGGAGGAATATTTGACATGTTTCTTACCTCTTCAATTCAAATATTTTTAAAATGATTCTTAAACTATTATCAAGAATTATTTTATATATCTTAGGAATTAAGCCATTTAGACCAGGGGCCTTCTTACTTTTTAAGTTTTTAATTTGTTCTTTCAGCTTCCTGAAAGAAATTGATTTATCTAACCTTACATGCTGTTCTTAAGTTAATTTGTGTATTATATTTTCCCTCAGAAAGCTATCCGTTAAATCACTATTATCTAAAGTTGCTTTACTGTTATTAGCTAATTCATAATGTTTTCTAAATGTCTCTAATATAGCTTTTTTATATGTTGCTTTTCTAGGGTTATTAAAGACTTTATATGTAATCTCCTTGATATGATTTATGTTATTTAATATTTTTAATTTAATGGCTAATCTGTGTAGGCTTTTGGAATTAATGGAGCAAGATTATAATTTAAGTTTCTGCACATTTATTGAAACTTTATGATTTAATATTTTTATGCATTTCTGATTTAGTGGTTTCATATCAGAATTTGTAATTATGTTATTGATTTGTAAGTTTAACTTCAATGTATCCATTTTTTGATTATAAACTAGTTAATAATTCATTCCACTCTTCTTTTTTTTGCACAGGTACCAGCTCCTGATTCTACAATGTAGATATGCTTTTAACACATCCCATAAGATAACATCAGTAACTTCACCATTGTTATTCAATTAAAAAATAATAATTCCTTTAAAAACATTCCTTAAATCCTTTAATTTTAGTAATATAAGCTGGGATTCTTTGCCAAAAAACCAAGCCATCAGATTTTATAGTGAAATTAAAAGTTATAGCATTGTGATTAGTCAAAGGACATAAAATTATTAATACTTCATCAGTTTTGGACTGTAACCCATTAGATGTAAAAACATTATCTGTATTTGTCTAAGTGCTAAATCTAAATGAATAATGTGTGTAATTGAGGGAATTTGTCAATTTTTAATCATATATATATTTTAGATTCATTGTGTTTATGAAGTAATTTAAGTGTTCGGGTGAGGCAGATATTCCTGTTTTTTTTTATCTGTGGTGGTATCTTTTTCTGATAAGATGCAATTAAAATCACAGGCCAATAAAATGTCTCCTTTTGCTTGTAATGTCAGGATATCTAAATATTTTGTTACTTTAGAACCAATTCTAGGAATCCAGTAAACATTCACAAATGTGTAGCATTTCTTATTGATCTCAAGAACTACTGCTCCCATCATACCATTTTTATCAGAATAAGTATCGATCACTCTAGGCATAGTTGATGATTTCTTCCAAAGAATAAGTGTGCCTCTCCTTTTAGAACTATAGTGTGAGTCTACAAGTATTGCATAGTCTTTAAATAACAATCTATCTAAATCCTTTTTCAATAGATGGGTTTCTTGTAAATGATATATTAGCTTTGCTTATTTTGAGATATTTAATTAAACTACCTCTCTTCTTGGAATAATTAAGACCATTGACATTCAATTAAATTGTTTATACACTGACATCTTTAGAATAAAACAGTTTTAATAAATTTAAGTTATGGTTTTGGATCAAGAACCTATATTTAATTTTGACATATTTTGTTATGGACAAAATTATTAACCAGTCTATTAATAAACTGTTTATAAAAATATTTACACCTCCTAGCATGGAATAAAATATTCCTGGTTTGATGAAGTAATCATGTAAAGCACCATCAGTCTTCACCCAATTACTACCCAATCTCTTTCTATTGCTACTACCTCTAAAATTAAACTATATATCATATAAGCTGGAATATAAAGCTTTCTCCTACTAGCAACCTGTTTTTCATAGTCAAATGTCAGTACAAGATTTAAATTCTAGCAGTATTAATTAGATAGTAATCAAATTACTAACAATAAAATTAAACAAACTAAAACTCCCCAATAAAATTGTTTATATATTGATATTATCTATTGATTATAAATGTATAGTATTTTTATCAGTTCGCAATAAGACTAACTTAAACTATCACTTTGTACTACACATCTTATTATTTGAATCTCCTGGAGCTGAGTAATAATGCAAAGCCTGAATATTAAAGATTCTGACTATTATAAATTAACCATAGTATTATGTTTGTGTCTATATTCTACCATTCAAATGATTAGTAAATGATAAGTCCCTTCTACCCTTATAGTTTTCAACATGAAAATGACCTTAAAGATACCAAAACATTTTTTCTATTAGTCTAAATAAAATGTAAAGATAAGAAATGCTTAGAACATAAACTTCTAAAAGCAGAAACACATATATATTAAGTTAAAGTTACTAGAATTACACTCAAAATTTTGGAACACATTCTTTTGTTACATTTCTGTACTCTAATTAACCAACAGATCTTTTCACTATTCAGCACAACATAAGACCTCAATGTACCAGATAGGTCTTACTAAAAATCTTAGTATGAGTTATCATTTCACTGTTCAATCAAAAGTCATGACATTGCACATCATAAATGATCATATATTATGCTTATATGATGGAAAAGTGTCATTTCATGCATTTACATTTCACATGTAATTGTATACATCAATGATTTTATCATTTTTAATCATCTTCAAAAAATCATTAAATAATGCAATGCTAATTTACTATTTTATCAGATACACTTTGACTATATATGAGACCCATTTTCAGTATAATCCAGGGATCTGTTATTCTTCTTTTGGTTTTTCATTAGTTTATCTCTATATCCGGTTATGATTTGGCAAGGCTTTATAACATGCATCTGTTTTCCTTGACCTTAATGTCACATATACTTATTCAGTGTCTTTCGGCTTTTAGGGGTCGCCACAGCGGAACTCCGGTCCGCTAATGATTGGCAGTAGACTTTCACGTGCTGGCTTGCCAGGCCTAATGCACAACCTTCAATGAAGGAACGCCCATTCACGCATGTCGACACACAGAAGACGCTCTAACTGGGAATCGAATGGGCAACGTCTAACTGTGGGGCGACAAAGCTACCGCACCACCACCACCGCGGGTGTGTCACATATACTTATTATCTTTATATAATGATATTTATTTGTTTTCAGGCTAAAAGGCACATTCCTTTATGTAACAAAATAACATATTTTAAATTCTGTAAAATTTATGTAACATTTGTATGCTTCTTCTTAGTTCAAAATTTTTGGTACTATAGAATTAATGTATATGACATGTACTGAAAGTATGCAGACCAACAATATCATATTAGAATGTTTATAATAATTCAATAACATTCACAATTAGATAAACAACTGTTTACCTAACTATAGTTAGTCTTCAAACTCATCACATCTTGTAGTATATTGTACCAATGACCCAATTCTTGAGAACCTTTAAACTCTACTGTGCTTAATATAAGACACTTTACTGCAGCAAAACTTGATATAACTGATAACGTAACCAGTAGTATATCATCAGATCTCCACAGCAAGCAGGTGCCTTAATATATGCACTGCTTTCTAAGTGCACCCATTCTTACCCTTGACTGTGTTGCTGCAGAATGCATTCTCTATGGGGGTATCAGTGTTACTCTGGATTGAGCTGCCTTCCTCCACCCAGGATTGCTGAGTCTTTGACAGCAAGTCACTTCTATCCTCCTTGGCTGACTTTTCTTGATCCCATGTCATTAGTCAATTTGGAGTCATGTTGGTTGTGGTCGGAGCTTTGCTGTTTGTGCTACATAGCCAGCTGCCTGAGAAAAACATTTAGATTTAATATTAGGAACCATCCTTCATAGATCAACATAAGTTTATATGTGTTTACTACGCTAACAACCACAAGGGCCATTTAAGCCTAGCCATGCATCCCATATCTCTAACAAGTTCTGATACCCTTGATAAGTGTAAGCATGGGCCTGGGAGATGAACTATTTACAGGTTGCCTGTGTCCGTTATAGAAATAGGTGCCAAACCAGGGATGAATTTCCGGTTTCCCATCCAATTGTCCAAGTTGCACTTGAATTGGGTTAGGGAGGAAGTCTGCTTTACTTGGATGGGGAACCTGTTCCATAGACTGGGTAGTCTCAGGGATACATACCTACCTCTCCAGCAGGTCCTATTTATATCACAGGCAAGGTTTAACTCTTAAGAATAGGTCATTTTGATGCTGTTTTGTGGATATGCAGGAGACCGCTCACCCAGACTCTGCCACAGCTTGCTGTGAAGGAAAGGTTAGTTTGCTTTTGATTTCTTGTACTTTGTATTACCTTATTGCCTTTTTCTATTTTGTATGCTGTGATTTGTTTTCTTTATACCGTGTTTTACTTGTATTCTGCTTTCAATTGCATAATAAAACTTGAAAAGAGACCACAGCTGTGTCTCTTGTGAATCAGACAGAATTTTTCCCACCCTCCCACTGTGTTAATGTTGTGTTCGTAAACACCACTGTCTCTAGTTGCCTGTCCCTTATATTAATTTGACCATACATCTCCTTCCCTCTCTCCTTTCACTGGCTGGTGTAAGCACAAAAGTATCATTTTTTTAAATCACTCCCCTTCATCTATTTAAATGTATTGGCCATCCCACGGTATTCCATAGTACCAGAATACAAAAGTGCCCACCTCCTTTCAATCTGTCTTGGTCTTTTAAAATTAGTGGCCCTCCACTTTGACAGCTAAAATGTTAAGTTACCCAGTTTCATATCTAAATGCTTAGTGCACACTGCAGTGTTTAGGATATTAAACCATTTTTTTCATCTTACCTTTAAACAGCTATTGCAAGACCACCAGTTACTGGAGAGCCCACATTCTGCCTCTCAGAGGTCATCTTGGGATTAGTGCTTCTGTTTTCTCCTGGTGAGAGAAGGAGTACAGGTACATTATTTCCTGAAGACTGTTGATCACCAGACAGCCTAATAACTGCTTTATATGTGATAGCTTGGAATCTGTGCTTATATTCTGGTCCTGGTGTGCATTGATTCCTGACTGTTTCTGGTTGGAGAGCAAGTGTCTGTGCTTAGCATTCTTGATTGGTCTGGTTGCTATTCCAGGTATCTACCAAGAAAAGGCTACAAGCCTACACAGCGTTGCATCATCTGGGGCAAGACTATGGGTCACCAAACAGGCCGTAGTCTGCTTTTCATCTTGAGATTGGTGCTAACATTTTGATTCTGGTGAGAGAAGAAGCAAAGGAGCATTGTATCCCAACAGAGTGAAGCTGTGGTGAGACCAGCATTAGAAGTAGCCAGGCAGTAGCCATTCATGTGACTCCCCTATTTTCATAATTCTTGACAAGCTAATTCTTTGTTTGCAGTAAGTACTGCTTGATTTGTTTCTAACTTCAGAATATCTGCCTAAATACTTCATCCTTAAATTTTCAGGGTCTATGTATTAGTTTCCCCTCAAGTGTTTGGCAGTGCTCTGTACAGACTCAAACAGCTTGAGTGACATTTTTCCTGTAAAAGCACAACTGAAATTTCTCCAATACCTAGGTGCACACAAGGCACCTAGTTTGTAGTGACAAGCACTGTCCCCATAGTTGCAAACCAAATGCTGCTGACAGTGATTGATATTCTCACTTTAGCTGTCTAATCAATAAAAAAGGGTCTGTTGCCATAGATGTGAACTTTTTAGTGTCTCCATTACCAGTTGGGTGGATATGGGCATCCTGAGGCAATGTAGAAATTGCCTCATGTTTACTGACAACCAGTTAATTCTCAAACAAGCTGATAAGGTATGTGAGAGATGTATTTACACAACCTCACTGGAGGCAAAGGTCTCACATAAAAGTACTCCTAATGTCAATAAGGTTGTCAGTAGTACACACGCTGCACCCATCACGCACAATTCAAAGCAAACATATTGACCCACATATGTTGAGGCACTTAAATGTAACCTTCCTAAACCACAAAGACCTCTTAGATGAAGTACACATAACAAATACTCTCAGCAACCCCAAATGCTTTCTTTCAAAACAACACCTACATCAACACATTGAGCTACATCTCATGGAACCTTTACCTCTAAGCCCATAATGCAAGCCACCACACAATCCAACATTCTAGTCATTGGGGGCTCCATCATGAGATACACTGATGTCTCTCTTAACAGGCTGAGTAATGAGAAAGTCGCTGTCAATTGCTTATCAGGGGCTAGGATCTCCCACATTATGCACACACTCAGGTCACTGGACCACAGTTACCAATATGACTCAACCATAGTCCATGTGGGAGTAAATGACCTGAGACGTACCTCCTTAGACTATATGAAGAGAGACATCATGGAGCTCTCGGAATATGTGTCTCAGGCTGGTATAAGCCTAGCATTGAGCAGCATTTTATCTTCTCCAAGGATGATGCCACAATATGAACAAAAGATGATTGACTTTAATAATTGGCTTAGTTTCTGGTGTCATTCTAAAGGGGTGCAATATTTATCAGCATGGAAGGAAATGGTCAACATTCCAGGCTGCTTTGCCAGGGATGGTCTACACCTTTCCCCTCTAGGCTTTCAAATATGATCTAAAACATTGTCTTCCCCCACAGTGCCTTTTTTTAGTCAATGCCAAACTGAAAGTACTTCCAACATAGCGAATCAAAACCAGGAAAATCTAAAGGTATTACTGCTCAGTTCTAGGACTCTAAACAAAACACTCCACTCCCCTAGATGCTCTCTTTACCCTAGAGAATGCTGATATCTGTGCGGTCACTGAAACATGGTTTAAAGCCATAGAGAGTACACTAGCAGTGCAAGGTTATAATACCTTCCACACATTTAGGCCAGCTACTTCACAGGCAGGGAGTAAAGGTGGAGGTGTCTCTATTTTAACTGATAACTTTAGAATAATGAGCGGAAAGCAACTATGATGCACAAAAAGACTTTATTATAACACAAACCAACTAAGCGCTTTCACCCGCCACAATGCAGGTTTCATCAGAGTAACAAACAAATGGAGCAGCATGTCATTTATACAGCTATCTGACCAATGGAAACAATTCATTAATTTCATATGTAATTAGCAAATCTATCATTAGTAACTCAATATTATACCAAAATATCTGAATAATCACATTAAAATACTGTAATGCGTTTGTAAGGCTTAACCATAATACTACAGAACTTATATTGAAAAGATAAATATTTATAAAAATATTAATAATTAACAATGATATATAAATATATATAAATATCAACAATTAATTACATGTTTTAATAAATTAGTTCCAATAAATAATGTATATAAATATATATATTAAAAAATTTTATATATAAAATATATAATAAAAATATAATAAAAATTCTAAAATGCGTATAACATCTAAATTTTATATGCATTTAATTTTAACTTACTAGAAATAGAAATTTGCTCATTAATACCAGGTTTCTTGCATGCATTTAATCTCAATTGCCACAAACATTCCTTTAATTCTAATAATTCTAATAACGCAAGAAATGTCAAAAGAGGGTGATGTAAATGCCTTATTAGAATTAAAGGAATGTTTGTGGCAATTGAGATTAAATGCATGCAAGAAACCTGGTATTAATGAGCAAATTTCTATTTCTAGTAAGTTAAAATTAAATGCATATAAAATTTAGATGTTATACGCATTTTTAGAATTTTTATTATATTTTTATTATATATTTTATATATAAAATTTTTTAATATATATATTTATATACATTATTTATTGGAACTAATTTATTAAAACATGTAATTAATTGTTGATATTTATATATATTTATATATCATTGTTAATTATTAATATTTTTATAAATATTTATCTTTTCAATATAAGTTCTATAGTATTATGGTTAAGCCTTACAAACGCATTACAGTATTTTAATGTGATTATTCAGATATTTTGGTATAATATTGAGTTACTAATGATAGATTTGCTAATTACATATGAAATTAATGAATTGTTTCCATTGGTCAGATAGCTGTATAAATGACATGCTGCTCCATTTGTTTGTTACTCTGATGAAACCTGCATTGTGGCGGGTGAAAGCGCTTAGTTGGTTTGTGTTATAATAAAGTCTTTTCGTGCATCATAGTTGCTTTCCGCTCATTATTCTAAAGTTATCAGTTACATGTAGCTACGTTTAGTTGTGTCTCTATTTTACCTCAAAAATAAATATACTTGAAGGCTGGTCAAACAGGACAAAGCTCTTGAGATGCTCCATGTTCAAATCACCATAGGAAAAATCCAATACCACTTCCTTGCAAGCTATAGGTTCCCCTCTATGACCCAGGAAATCCATACCATGTATTTAAACATATTAGAAACACTAACCATCCAACCCAATACCATATTCATGGGTGACATTAATTACCCCACTATTAACTGGGAATCCTATATGATACTAAATGTTCAGGCACAGAGATTCCTGCATTTTGTAAACACAAACTCCCTGGACCAGATAGTCAGCACATCAACCAGATGTTCAACTGTACTGGATTTGGTCCTCACTAATATGGGAGGGTGCTGCACACCCCCTACTGTAATGCCTTCCCTGGTAAGGTCAAACCACAAAATGGTCCTCTTTGAAGTAAAAAATAAAACCTGGACCCTCAGAAACTATTCTAAGGCTAACCTCCTGCTATTAAGTGAGAATCTGGCAAAATTTCAAGCCCTCATAAACCCTAAGAACATTGCTGCCTTGTATAAGAACTGCTCACAGAAACCCTGTACAAGCATGTTAATAGCTGAATAGATGCAGCTGTACCCACCAGGAAGAAGTACTGAACTAACTCAAAACAAACAAGCCACCCTGGTGGAAATCACAAAATCAATAGGCTGTCTAACAGAAGGAAGAAAATCATAGCAAAAAATTAATAAGTGCAGCATCCAGCAGGATAAAAACACTCTCATCAAACTAAACAAACAACTCAGAGGACAAATAAAGTCTGCCAAAGCCAAATTTGAGGTAAGTTTGGCCTCCAAAGCCAAGGAAAACCACAAAGAATTCTTTAGCTATGTCCGCAACCTCAAAGGAAATACACAGTTGTGTGCAGAGCTCATTGTAAATGGAGCCACTATACTGAGCCAGAAGATATAGCAAACCTCCCGGCTGATAAATTCAGCTCAAACTTTACCCCTCTCTCCCCCTCAACCTTCCCTCAGGAAATATCATCAAATATAACTCCCCCTACTATCACTAGGGAACAGGCCCTTTATGCTCTAAGGCCAAGAACACTGCATCAATGGGCTCAGACAATATCCCAGGATGCCTTCCAAATAGTATGAAACATGACCTATCAGGGCCTCTGGAATTACTATTTAACTGTAGCCTCCAAACAGCTTTTCATGCCTCATGAATGGCGAACAGCAACACTCATCCCTCTGCATGAAGGTAGGCCATCTACACACCCTGAAAACTACAGATCCATAAGCCTCCCTAGTCTCATATACAAAGCCATGGAAATAATTATCATGGAAATGATCAATAACGACATAGGAAATCCAACATCCTAGAAGAAAGTGGTGGTAACTGTAATCCCTAAAGAGAGTAAAGATACATCAGATCCAGCTTCATACAGGCCCATTTCAATACTAAATCATGATTCTAAAGTGTTTATACCTATAATGGCTAAAGGAATGGCCAAAGTGATGCCAAAATCGATAGATATGTATCAATGTGGTTTTGTTGAGGGGAGGCAAACATTTGACAACATTAACAGAACATTGATGATCCAGAGGGAAGCAGAATGTAAGAAAATACCACTGTTGTTGGTGGGACTTGATGTAGAGAAAGAATTTGACAGAGTAAGCTGGGACTTTATGAGCAGGGCAATGGAAGCATTTCTATTCCCTGATAAAATTATAAGGTTGATTAGAAGGATATATGATTGGAGGCTAAAATCAAAGCGGGTGGGGTCCTTTCTAATAATTTCTGTTTGAACAGAGGAACCAGGCAGGGGTGCCCTTTTTAACATAAAACAAAAATAAATAACGGCCACAACACAAATACCAGGAAGACTCTGGTACCTAGAAGGCAAATAGTTGAGGTACCAGAATCTGTATTAAAAAGTGATCTTCCTGGTATTAGTGTTGTGGCCGTTATTTATTTTTGTTTTATGTTTGAGATTTTTTGTTGTTGTAATTTTTATGTTTGAGTAGGGCGCCCTTTTTGCCTTTCTTATTTGCATTACATTTAGAACCATAGGCAAAGAAAATAGGGGACTCAGAAATTCAAGGATATAATTGGAATGGTAGTCAAGAAAAGCTGGCTCTATTAGCAGTTGATATTATTTTATACCTGACAAAAACAGCAAGGAACATTGCAGTGTTGTGGAACATTTTGAGGCAGTTTCAGATCTTTTCGGGATATAAAAATTAATGAAGCTAAAACAAAGGCAGGTAAATTATGTACCCACACACAAACTGGTTCAGCAATATCCATATTTATGGGTCACGATAAAATGAAGCATTTAGTGGTATAGATTAAAAAATGATTCTGGTGTGGCAGCTAAGGATATGTGAGAACAGACTAAACAAAAAATACAAAAACCGAGAAAAATGGAAGCTTTGTTATATGGATATGAACAGTAAAATACAAGCAGTCTTATACAGAGGTCAGGCATATTTTTATCATGCAGAGGAGAAGTTGCAGATAGCAATTGATAAAAAGCTGAAGGACTTTATCTGGGAGGGGAAAATGGCAGAAGTCAAGTGGGCAAGCTGAATCCTTCAGTAGAACAGGATAGATTAAGATTACCCAATTTGAAGGTGTATTTCAGAGGTACACAGTTAATACATCTATACATAGCACAATCATAAAACTATAATTCAAAGTGGAAAGGGGTTTCTCTGTGAAATGTAAATTCTGTCTACCTTGCTCAGTTTTTATATCTTGGGGAATAATATGTAAATTAATTCAGAACTCCAATTACTGAACTCACATCTTCCATGCCAAATATTTTAATAAATTTCTTCAACAATCTACCCTCCTTTGTTATATTTTTCTTCTGGGCCCCCAGACACATCTTCACTGCTGCAAATCAAGTTCTATTCCCCACCAATAAGTAAAATTCCTTGCTGAAAACTGATTATTTTTCCCAGAATTTTCTTAAGCTCCATTACAGACAGCAGTTTTAAGTGGAATGTAAATAATTGCCAGCGTAATTCTCTTCCCTTGCCAGTAGCTCTTTAGCACTACAAATCTGTCATTATCTTTTTTATCTTCTTCTATCACTATTTGAGTTACTCTTGCAATTGATATAAGTACTCCTCTTTTCCTTTGTCACAGGTATTCCACTGAATAACCATCCTGAAAACCTTTCTTTATCAAATCCCAGTGGCTAGATAGGCTGAGTCATGACCTATAGTCTAGTAGATCTCGGGTTCGAGTCCTGGGCAGTAATAGCTTTTTGATGGATGGCGTAGTGGTGCAGTGGTTGCATTGTCACCTCACAGCAAGAGGTTCTCCGGTTCGATTCTCGACTGGGGTGCCTTTTGTGCAGAGTCTGCATGTCCTCCCTCTTGTGTGGGTTTCCTCTTGGGTGCTCTGGTTTACTCCCACGTTACAAAGACATGTGTCTGGAGAGTGCCTCCCCAGGCCTCCACTGAAAATTGGCTTCGTTCCAAGTCGGACTTTCCTGGTAAACAAATAATAGATAAATAAAAATCACAAGCTTCTTTCCTTCTAAGTGTGTCTCCTGTAACATAGCTATTTGCACTCTACATTTTTAAATATAGTTCACTACTCATTTTTTGTTTGGATTTATCTGTGAGAACATTTACATTTAAAGACATCAAAGAAAGCAATAAATCCCAAAAAGCAGTTGGATAGCCATTTCCACTTCTTCTTCTTCTTCTTCTTCTTTCGGCTTTTTCCCGGTTAGGGGTCGCCACAGCGGATCACCTTGTCCGCACATTGAATGGCAGTGGAGTTTTACAGTGTCGAGTTGCCAGCCCGGCGCCCAACCTTCCACAGAAGGCACACTCACACGCACACCTAGGGCCAATTTAGAGTGTCCAATCCACCTGCAGCATGTCTTTGGGATGTGGGAGGAAACCGGAGCACCCGGAGGAAACCCACACGACCACAGGGAGGACATGCAGACTCCGCACAGAAGGCACCCCAGCCGAGGATCGAACCGGTGAACCTCTTGCTGTGAGGTGGCAATGCTAACCACTGCACCACCGTGGCCGCCCCCTGGATAGCCATTTCCACTGCAAACCACAATGTTTATCCACAAAGACACAACATCAGCAACCACAATGTAAGATTTAATGCTGACATACAACCAGTACGTTTTCATCAAAAAACGTCATCAGATCACATTAAAGAAAGCACCATTGTATTAAAAAGTTAGTATTTCCAACTTTTATGTATACATATTTTTTGCTTAAATATCTAGTTCCAGCTTTTGTGCTCATGTATACGATGTTTGTCAGGTTGAACTTTTATACAGTTGTTTTTTGTCATATACGTTTGAGCCTATGTCACATCTTACAAAACATTTTTTGTCTTATTGAAAGTCCTGAAAAAAAAACACCCCCAACACCCCTTAAAACCTATTAACTTAATACTAACACACAAAACTATGTACACATTCAAATATTGAAGTTTTACCCTCCTAATAAGAACAAAAGTCCCAAACTGACAGCCACACTCACAAACTTGAGATAACCTAAAAGAAAGGTCATCCATGCTAAGATGCATGATGCAACCTGTGCTTCTACTAAATGCTGATTGGTTTTGTCTTATATTTATAGCTGTTCCAGCTGGGAAAAGCCCTGAATGCTTTCAGAGAACATTAACTACATTGGGAAAACCCATTAATGCTTTCGGAGAACATTATCTACTTTGGGAATCCCTGAATGCGTTCAGAGAACATTATCACTTAGCCAATTTCTATTTTCTATTTTTTCTTCAGCCAGTCACTCTCCACCAGATTGTAGCCAGTTTGTCTTTGTCAGATTATCTCCATGGAGACATGAGAACCAGGCAGCCAGTTTCTCTTTATCAGATTGTTTCCATGGAAACATGAAGACTGGCTGCAGAATTGTTACTGAGCTTACATGTATTTGCTAGAAAGAAAGCCTCATAATATCCAATGTTCTTTTTCATTTACTTCTCTTTCTTAAAACTTGTTAATAAATCAGTCTAATGGCTTTAATCCAATCATTTTCACATGCAAGAATGAGAAAAAGCACATTCATTTTTATTTTATCATGTTTATTAACCAGGCTTTTTTATATACATTGCAGTGCCTACAATTCTTAAAACTGAACAAGAAGTTAAGTGAAAGGCCAGTGGTGCAGCAGTAGCATTGTCCCCTCACAGCAGGAGATTCTCCAGCTCAATTCTCGACTGGTGTGCCTTCTGTATGGAGTCTGCATGTCCTTGCTGTGTTCGAGTGGGTTTCCTCTGGGTGCTCCAGTTACCATGTTGCAAAGACATGCATCTGGAGTGTTTCTCCCAGGGCATCCGCTGAAAATTGGCTTCATTCCAAGTTGGACATTCCCAGTTAAGAAATGTTAAATAAAATAAAAATAAATAAATAAGCGAGAGAAGGGGGAAAGAAAAGAAGAACAGCAGCACGTTTACAATCCCCATTACACTTAAAAATAACAGAAAATCACTTTACACCATGTAAAGAAAACCACCTGCCACAAAACTGGTACAATTCAAGAAAAAAATCTTTACTTACAGTTAACTTTCTCGCTCATCTTGCCCTCCCCAAAGTACGTTTCTGAACATTAATGACTTGAAGTAGGGTATATGCTTTAGAGACCCCCACAAGTCCAACAAATTCTAAAAAAGTTCAATATTTCCAGATTTTCTTGTTCTGTCATATTTCATAAATATAATTATTGCATTGTAATCCCATATTAAATTAATGGTTTTATTACTGTTCATCTCTGAAATCATGTCTCTGCTTCATTTCCAAAGTACTCTCAATTCTTCTAGTCAACTCGTGTGTTCCCTTCCTTCTCTGCAACATTTTCTGTTGAAAAATCATTTGAAAAGATTTCAAAGATACAGTCTGTCTGTCTGTGGTCTTTATTACCAGAAGAACAAGAAGCAGAATCTCCTTCTGTTTCACAGCTTACATTTTGTTGGACAAACTTTTGTATTTCCTCCTTAGCATGTACTTCATCAAAAAATGATTTTTTCCCTCCAGGGAAGAATACCTTGAAGACAGATGGGTATAGCAGTTTGAATCTCACACCTGCATCTTGACATTTCCTGAATAGTGGAATAAATTTGCTCCTCTTCTGTCTGGTGTGTAATGAGTAATCATTCTCCACAAACACTCTGCTGTCTCCCACTTTTAATACTTTGTCCTTCTGCCACAGTTTTGTCAGAATCAACTCCTTCTGCTGATAGGATTGCATCTATACTATTAAAGGTCTAGGCTGCTTTCTTATAGCCAGGTTTGGAGCATACACACACAATGTGCCCTTTCAATTAATAACTGCTGCTGTGGAATACCAGTCCAGATGCCTATCAGTGCTTTCATAAAATTAATGTAGTCTGTTTCTTCCAGCTTCTCTGGTATAGCTGAAAATCTCAGGTTTTCCATACATACTCTGTCCTCTAATTCTATGATTTTTTTGAAACATCTCTTCCTGAGCAGTCTCATATTCTTACATTCTACTTCCCTCTAGATCATCAATCCTCTGTTAATGTTGTCAAAGGTTTGCCTCCCCTCCACAAAACCACACTGATCCACATCTCAGTTCTGGCATTAAATTTGCCATTTTTTTCCATTATAGACATGAACACTTTATAATCATAGTTTAGTATTGCAATGGGCTTGTATGAAACTGGATGTGATGGATTCTTACCCTCTTTAGATGCAAGATCCAGAGAAAGCATTTGACAGAGTAAGCTGGGACTTTATGAGCAGGGCAATAGAAGCATCTGCATTTCCTGAAAAAAATATAAGGTTGATTAGGAGAATATATGAGGGATCTGAGGCAAAAGTTAAAGTGGGTGGGGTGCTGTCTGATAATTTCTGCTTGAGGAGAGGAACCAGGCAGGGGTATCCTCTTTTCCCTTTATTATTTGCATTAAACTTAGAACTATTGGCAAAGAAAATAAGGGACTCAGAAATTCAAGGATATAAGTGGTATGGTAGTCAAGAAAAGCTGGCTTTATTTGCAGATGATATTATTTTGTACCCAACAAAACCAGAAAAAGACATTACAGTATTGTGGAACATTTTGAGATGGTTTCAAATCTTTTTGGGATACAAAATTAATAAAGCTAAAACAAAGGCAATAGTGGTAAATTATGTACCCACACATGAACTGGTTCAGGAATACCCATATTTATGGGGACGCGATAAAATTAAATATTTAGGAGTATGGATTAAAAATTATTCTAGTGTGGCAGCTAAGGATATACGAGAAGAGACTAAACAAAAGATAATACAAAAAACTGAGGAAATGGAAGCTTTGTTATATGGATATGGGTAGTAAGATGCAAGCAGTTAAAATGTTTTTAGTCCCTTTAGTCTTATACACAGGTCTGGTATATTTTTTATCAACCAGAGTAGAAATTGTGGGTAGTAATAAAGAGCTGAAGGAATTTATCTGGGAGGGGAAAATGGCAAGAGTCAAGTGGGATAAATTGATTCTTCCAGTAGAAAAGGGCAGATTGGGATTACCCAATTTTAAGGGGTAATTCAGAGCTACACAGTTAAGGCTCCTATACATAGCACAAGCAGAAAACTATAATTCAAAGTGGAAAGGGTTGATGATGAAACGGGGGAAGCTGAAGAAACAAGGAGAGACTAGGATTGTGGATGCAGGCCTTTAAGGAGAATAACAATAATCATACAGAATCTTATATCCTTAAAGTAGCAGAATGTATTCTAAGAACTAAACCAACACAGGAATGGAAAAAGGAGATTCTGCCAATAGGAATGACTGCAATTAGGGAAACAGGCAATAGGCAAGAGGGAGCTGGAATTTACTGGAGAAAACTGGCAAAGGAACCAAAGTATTGGGAGCAAATAACTAGAGAGGGAAAGATGATAGAATGGGAAGACACCAATAATTTATTTGGGCTGCAGGTTAGAGATTGCCTTCCCTATCAGTGATTGATTTAGGCAAAGAGAAAGAAATAGGGGAGTTCCAAATGAAAGACCAGCACTGGTAGAGGTTTTAAAAGAATTCAGAACAGAAGATGCCATTTTTAAAAATGGAATAATTAGTACAGCATATAAAATATTGCATGATAAATATAAGAATCAATCACAGGAAGTTAGAAAGAACTGGGAGGACAGATTGGATAAGCAATTCACAAAGAAACAATGGAAGGATATATGTATGTCTCCCAAATATGCAGAAAAATCTAGAAGATTTAGGATTCTTGCCTGGAAATATTTACATAGATATTTTTATACCCCAAGTAGACTCCAGAGAATTTTTCCTCAGGCAGACAGCAAATGTTGGAGGTGTGAAGGGGAAGAAAGAAGTAATTGGGAACATACTTTCAGGGAGTACAGTGAGTTGGGAGACTTTATGGATTCCCTGCAGGATCCACTGTTGGAGATGCTGGGTGGGCATATTAGTCTGAACAGGGAGATAACTTTTCTGAGCTATGATACAGAATTGGAATTGCCTAGACATGATAAGGCCTTGATCCGTCTAATAATGGTGGCTGCCAATAAAGCAATTAATAGAAAATGGAAATTAAAATCAAAACCAACTATATTTGAAGTAATGAATATAGTAACAGAGATAAAACAATTGGAACTGAGATCTTTAGAAAAGGGTAGCAGCAAACTACATAGAAAACATGGGAATTGTGAAAACAATACATACAAGGGAGGAATAAGTTTTAAAAGGTGGCAGGACTTAAATGAGCTGTGTAATGTTTGACTGAGAAAGACTGGGTAGATTATAAGTGATGTATAATGTTTGCCAACTAAAATTATGTCAATATGGCTTGTGATTGTATAATGCTTGCAACTAAGATTAAGTCAATATGGTTTGTTTTCATTTATATATATTTACAATTGCCTAAGTCATAAGTGATGATTTAATAAAGGTGTTTCTTATTAAAAAAAAAAAATCTTCTACACTTCTAGTGGACCTTTCATTGCCACAGCCAAACTCATTACCAGTTATGAAGAGTGAAGCTTCTTTACTGTGCCTGGGAGCTCATTTTGGATATTTTCTAGTCCAAGTGATATGGCCTCTTCTAAAAAGAGGGTAGCCACATCATTCAGTTATTGTTAGGTGCAGTCCCTTCTAGTTGTCAGACTCCTGGATGTAAAGCTGTTTGTTAGGGTCCTTGGTTTAATGACAAATCCTTCATGAGACATCTATATGTATTGTGCAGAGAGGCATTACTCATCTGGCATTGAGCTATAGCAGCATCAGTCTTTCTGCAGTTCACATATCCAGGGAAGCCATTGTTCTAGCAAGCTCTCTGAGCTACTCCCCCAGTCCTTTCTTATGGGCTCGCAAGTCATGTCTAAAGCTTATCTTCCAGAAGTAGGTTACTCCAGAGCTCACTGTGTTTGTTATTAATGAGAATGCAGTTGTATCTGTCTTCTGCTTGTTTCAGCAGGGAAAAGTGTAGTTGTTTGTAATGGATGCATTCTCCATCACGTGTCTGGTGAGGTTCCCATATGACATTTGTCCTTTTCCTCTGATTCTATGCCTCATCTTAAAGTTCAGGAAAGAAAGAAAGAAAGAAAGAAAGAAAACAAAACTAATATTTTTTACCTTACACTGTCCAGGAACGATGTCATTTCAGGTTCTTTGGTCCTTAGGAATGCAGGAACTCTGTGGATACTAGGTGGGGTGGACATTTAATTGAGGTGATGACTAGCTCTACCCCAGAGTTTGGCTCCTACTCTAAACTCTCTTATCCCAGTAGATCTTCTCACTGAGGTTTCAGAGATATGATTGAGTGTACTAGAAAACCTTTCAGTAAGGCACACTTAGTATGCTAAGTGAAACAAGTTCTTAATTTGTGTGGAGTTGCATCCATGTACTGCCCTAATCAGCCAGCTTATAATTCATCATGCCATTGTACAGGCACTAAAAAAGACCTAGATTTCAGTTATTCCATATTTGTTGTACACATTGTGGTTGCTCTACCCATCAAGTCCTCATGGAGGCCATAATTGTGACTCTTCACCAGCTGTTCAGACAGTTCCTTAGAAGAGGAACACGTTTTGCACATCTTTGAAGAATCCCTGCCTCCTGAGGAATCTGAACTTTGTTATTGACAGACTTGCCCATCATCACTTTGAACGCACAGGTTCTGTGCACTGAAGAGTTTCTTAGAAATGTTTTTTTTTTTTTTTTTTTTTTTTGGTGACTGTCACATTTGCTTTCAGGATTTCAGAGCCTCAGGCCTTATAGAGGAAGATATCTTGAGTCCTAACCAATGTTGCCTCTTAAAAGTGGTTTTAGGATTATCCATAAATCATTCTCCTCTCTGTTTTCTTTATCTGGACAGAAAGATGAGCATGGGAGAGTTTTCACACTATGACTTTTCACTGTCAGCTCAGGTCCTACTTGAAGTAGGTGCACAAGTCCTGGAAGAATAAATAATTCATCTTTTTTACTACAGAAAGAGAATAGTCAAACAAACATTTTCCAAACAGATTATGAGCTGCATTATCTTTTATCATCAGGCAGTAAAATGTTTATTGGAAAATTCTACAAAGACCACCTTACAGAGGCATGTCCGGTTACAATGACTGTTTCAAGAATGTCATAATTGCAGTCTTTTGTTTTTTAGTGCACATCTTTTGCCAAGCATAGTGCTTCAGTGGCTTAGAAGAAGCCTCATAGGAGCAGCTTTCTGAACATTGACCTTTGTTCTGTCATTATGCCCTTTGCACCCTGGTCATAGCCCTCAGCGGTACAGATTTTTCGAAGAATGCCCAGATATTTGCTTCTTATGTTTGGTCTATTTCTCATAAAATTGTGGTTTTCTGGCAAATCATTGGCAAAACATTGAGGATTGAAGTCAGAAAAATAATGACAGACATTTTGAGTTTCAGACTTCATACCCTTCAGAAAATTCATGCTAATACAAAACCTGTTATTCTGTCAACTCTAAATTTATAATAGCAATGTTTAAAAAGTGTCCCTATTTTTGGACCTTTATTCCCCGTTATTTAGGGCTTTGTCCAGATTTCTTACTCAAAGAGGTTGAGAGGTATGACCCTGGTGGATTCCTGCTTGGTATTTAACCCAGTTGCTGACACATCAAAGAGGCCCTTCAAAGATCATTTGATATAGTAAGTATATACCTCTTATACCTAACATCAGTTACCTTCCTTGTTTAGTATCTAATGCCCACTCACTGTCATCTGTGCTTGGAAGTCTGTTCTCCAGCTTCAGATGGTGGGGTTCTGTGAAAGTTGGGCATGTGTTTTCTTGTATGTTACTTGCTAACAGTGTAGGTGTCATATTTTCATTCTTTATTTTTGATTTGTAGGAAGTGTGCTGAATAGTATTTGGTGTGAACTGGCAGGCTTAGAGGCTAGGTTTGCTTAAGCAGTAGGCATATGATGTCATGTCATTCACCAATAGTTGTCCCATGTGCCTGATCCTAGCTGCTTATTCATAGGTTATTACTAGGCTAACTGCCCTTTTGGGCCATTTGAAGCCTAGCCAGTTACCCCATATGAGAATCAAACCCTGCACCTTGTGTCTTTTAAGGTAAACATCTTGTCCATTATGTCATCCTCCTTTAGGAGAAAAATGCTGACTCCTGATTGGTAGGGAGTATGACCCCAGTTGACCCAGAACCGAGGGTTCCCCCAGGACTATTCTCACACAGTAAAAAAAAACATATTTGTTTGCAGTATGCCTGATAACTGAAAAGTACGTTCTCAATGAGCTCCATAGGTATGAATTAAAGAATAGCATAAAATTCAGCCTACTCCATGATTTATCAAGAGAACAAGAGCAAATTATGCCAGGTGAATGATTGTGGCACCTTAACAGAGAAAAGGATGGCACAAAAGAAAAAAAATTCAAAGTCGACCTGCAATGGTAGCATGGCCCAGAACCCAGACAGCAATACAGGTGATCAGAAGGCAAATAGCAGGAAAAAAATGGCAATGCAGGGCAGAACACCCACAAAGAAACAAGAGGCATTATCACTTATTTTGGCTAACCTAAATAAGACTGAAGCCAAGTTCAATGACTGTATAGCTATAACAGACAGCAGATTGCAGGATACAGAAGGCATGTTGACCTTGCACTCAGATTCAATTTCTGAACTCAAAAGGGACACCAAACATGTTCAGACTTACATAGTGGATAATCATGTCAAAACTGAGACGCTAGAAAACTGACTAATGGATTTAGAAGATCAAGGTCACCATAAAAACATAAGACTAGTAGATGCCCTGGAAAAGATGGAAGGTCGGGGCATCAGTATATATGTCAAACAGCTATCGAGCAACTAAACAGATATCCAGATAACATTATTAATAATAATAATAATAATAATAATACTTTAACATTTTCACTAAAGGAGAACATTCTGTCAGCACAATGAGTACCAGGGAAGACATCTTTGCAGAACGAGATTGTCAGTGCTGAGAAGTGGAGACAGAGAAGTTGTTTCATTCTGTCAGTGCAACTCTGCAGGGTGAAGCAATAAGGCCTTTAAGACAATTTATGCAGCACTTTTAAGGTAATGTTCCCATCAGGAGCAAAAACTTTCAATAACCCAGAGTAGGCTCAGAAAATCCAGAGAGAGTGTAAAGCCAACCTTATATCTTTGCCAAAAGGAGTAGGTGCTGAAGGGGATCAACAGGGATCCACAGCATATAAAAAAGGGACATTCTTGTTCCTCCTATACAATAAAACCATATAGAAGAATGACAAATCAGAGGAAAATAGCCTATTGGTTTTGTCTCTTACAGCTAAATGTATGGTATCACAAAGGACTATTGGAGAGTGCCATATGGCACAGGTCATAGGATCATAGCAGGTTACTAGGCTATTGGCCCTGAGGTCTTTATAGGCCTAGCCAAGAGTTTAGCCCATGTTTAGACAAATCAGCACCCAATGCCCCTGTCCAGCAGGGACATGGGTGGAATCCCATGGGGTATATTTTCTGTTTCCCATCCAGTTATCCAGATTGCGGTTAAAAAGGGGTAAAAAGGTACTCTGTTTGATGTGGAGAGGGAGGGGTCATTCTCAAAAGACTTCAATACTTAACCCACAGGAGATGTCTGTGATGATGATCCACCAGAAATCTTCAGGGCTTGGAGGTTCAGATACCTTGGAAGATGAAAGACATGTTAAAACATAAAATAATCAAAACATGTGTGACTAAACTCTGTTCAATAATTAAAATGTTAGCAGTTAAAATTATTCATTCTTGATATTTTTTATTCAGGTATTCTTGGTTAATTTTTATTAAAGGAACAAATATTTTTTGGATTGGGTCATTTGTTCAAGATGGAAGAATTGACAGCATGTAGAACTGCAGCAGGAATAAAGAAAACGGTATCTAGCAGCATAATCATTGATGTTGCATATTATCTCTTGGAATATAAATGGAATGGGAAACCCAGTCATAAAGGATAATATTTAGATTCTGGGGAAGATGGTACCACACATAGTGTGCCTGTAAGGGACACATATGAGAAAAGAGTAACACGGGAAATATGGGTCTGTACTGAATCAGCAAATGCTTAAAAAGGCAAACGCTGCTTCATCGACCCTAGTTCATCGAACGCTCACAATCCCAAACACTCGGAACAGCGATTTTTTTTTCCCAGGGAAAAAAAAATCGCTGTTCCACAAAAAAAAAAAAAACTTAAAACAATATTTAATGTGGGGGCTTTGCCCCCCCCCCCACACTTAAATATACCAAACTTTGAGATCGCACCACAGTGGAGGAAATGGCAAACTCCCAAAACCGACCCAGCAATTTTTTTTCCCCTGGGATAAAAATTGCTGTTCCAGGTGTTCGGGATTGTCACCGTTCGCTCAAATAGGGTCGATGAATCAGTGTTCACTTTTTTAAACATTCGCTGATTCAATATAGACCCGGAAATACAAATATATGATTATGTCATAGTAGCTCAGAAATACAAGGGCAAGAAAGAAAAAGAGTAGTAGTAGTAATCATAAGAAAAAAGCGAAGACATCAAATAGTAGGTGAGCTAAAAGATAAGGAAGGGAATTATGTAGTTGTGAATTAACTGAAACTTATAGGGGGAATTAAGACAGATATGTAAAGACTTGATCAAATATTAGGAAAGAATATGGTTATGGTTTGGTGATTTCAATTTGTAATGACCAAAAAAGATGTACAAGGTGAGCTTTGGAAACAGAATTTATGGTTTAGATAAACATTTTGGGAAGCTAACAGATATATTATGGATGCATGGCATATGTGAAGCAGATGGTATAAATCAAATAAAATGTACTCACTGTTCTAAAAAATGTAAAGGTTATTCCAGAACTGATAGGATGTATTTAACTAAGGAGGTCAAATATCTGATGAACATGTGGGAAGTAAAACCCATAGTTTACCCACGTTGGAACTTAAGCTGGATAACAGGAAGAAAGTTAAACATTAGTGGCTTCCTGTACACTGCTGCAAATTGCAAGTGTTCCAAGAAAGGTAAGACATACCTCTCAAGAAAACGATCAGTCTTGAGTAGGAGGTGAAAGAGAGATTTTATTTAGTTGGAAGGAAATTAAGGAAGGTTTGGGACACAACTTAAAAGAATATGTAAGAAGTGAAAAAGAATACAATCAGTTGTGGAATGGAGATATTGGATATACATAACAGCAACATAGTCACACCTGTTGTATAACAGAAGTGGGGAGATTAAATTAGCTCAACTAGAAACAGATAGGCTATTAGAGGGGGAAATACAATTTTAGGATAAAGAGCATCAAAAAAAATATTTATAGGAAGCTCACCTAAAGCTCAGAAAGTTTTAGCTATTCAGCTCAGGCAAGCTAAAATAACAAATGAAAGTAAAAGATCCAGAGACAAAAGAAATAGTACTAAGCCTAGAAAGATTTTTGCAAAATTTTGAGAAGTTACATACAGAAGTAAATCAAGGGAAATCGGACTATAGGCTGGGAGTACTCCTGGGAGAAAGAGTGCTTTATAAGTTCACTCTGGAACAAGCAAATAGCTTAATAATTAATTTAACTGAGGAAGAGCTAAGTGGATAAACAAATCGCTTTCAGAGAAATTAACCAGGACTGAAAAAAAAGGATTGGATGGGATCTCCTTGACATTCTATAAATTGGAAAAGAACAAATTTGTGAAGAAAGTAACAGAAATATTTAACATTATATTAAAATTGCAGGAAATCCCTTCATCCTGGAAGAGGATGAAGATCACAGTTCTACCCAAAGCAGGTAAATTTCCCTGGGAAGCAAGTCCCTGTAGACTGATGATAATTCTTAATCAGGACTATAAAATGTTCATGGCAATCGTGGCCAACAAACCTGCTTAAATAATCCAAGGCCTCATACATAAAAATCAATGTGGGTTTGTAAAGGCAAGCATAATAAAACTTTTATGTTACAAGAAGTTAGTGGTTGAAAACAGAGGACATTGATAGATTAAGATGCTGAAAAGGTGTTCAATAGAGTATTATGGGTATATTTGCTTGCTGCACTGAATGTTATGGGATTTTCCAGTGAGATTATAAACTTGATAAAGAACATATATAAAGCATCCCCTGCTTGTATAAAAGTCAACTCTGAATTAACAGCCCATTCCACATAAGTAAAGGAGGCACAAGACAGGAATGCCTTGTGTCTGCTTTACTACTAGCATTGTATCTAGAACCATTGGCTTGTGTATTGATGGACTCATATATATATATATATATATATATATATATATATATATATATATATATATATGTGTGTGTGTGTGTGTGTGTGTGTGTGTGTGTGTATGTATATATATATATATATATATATATATATATATATATATATACAGAGAGAGAGAGAGAGAGGATTATGATCTGTATCCTTAAGGTGATGACCTTTTGTTATATATGGAAGACACTGAAAATTGATTATCAATTAATTTTCAAGCTTGTTGGACATTCTAAAAGATTTTGGGCAAATCTCAGGGTACAAAATAAGCATACAAAAGATATGAACAATCCTTATTCATTGCACACCATCAGAAACATTAGCTGAAAAATTCCCAAATATATGGTACAAAAAAGGTAGGCATTTAAGGGTCTTACTCGCTTCCAACATACTAGGAACAATAAAATGCTCACGTTCTGAAATCAAGGTGCAATGGTTAAAAGAACTGAAGAAATGGAAAATACTAGATTTAGACCTTGATCAAAAAATTCAAGCAGTACAAATGTGTGTGCTACATTGGACCTTAGATTTCCAGATGATACCACTTCCCTGGAGGAAGCCTTTTTTTAGGGATTTGAGGAATTCCATTAGTGGTTTCATTTGGGAAACAGTTAGACCCCTGAGTACACTTGGACTAGCTTACTTTACCAAAAATCGGGTGGGGGGGTGGTAGGATCTTCCAAATTTAAAAACATATTTACTATCCTTCCAATTGAGATTAGTTACACAATGAAATTATGCTAAGAATGAGGCCAAATAGATCGAGATAACATAGAGGGAGTTGGACAATCTTGGATGACACACAGTGTATATAAGTAATAAAAGTGCAAAATTGATTCATAAAGAAAGTCCAACTTTGACAGAACCTATTTTCAGCAGTGGTCTGGGGAGAAATGCTGCAAATGTATGTCTTTGGAATGTGGGAGGAAACCGGAGTACTCGGAGAAAACACACGCAAATGTAGGGAGGACATGCAGACTCCACGCAGAAGGCACCCCAGCTGAGAGTTGGTTCACCCCATTAAAGGTGGGATTGAGTATTTAACAGAAAGTGTGGTCATCTGGTGAACTGGGTAAGAAAGCATAAGAAAGTAAACATTTGTACAGACCTAAACAAAGCCCATGCATTTTTGACTTGGGAACGATTTAAGGAAAAAAAAAAAGTTAAAAGAGTAAGTATTTAATATACAGGGCTCTGAGACCGGCATATAAACAATCAAAAGAATTGATGAGTATTTATACAGAGATCCCTTGGTGGACGAAATACTTAGAGCAGTTAACACAAAGAGAAGATCATGTTCCAAAACTTTTAGTTATGTACTCACCATAACTTTAGATGTTTGGGATCCATCTCGCCTACATTCTGTACTGATGGGTTCGGAGCCGATCCCTCGGCTCCGACTCGGCACGCTTATGCTATAGAGCGAGGCCTCTTATTGGCTGAGCTATCTTTATCCCAGGATGCACCACCACTAATCCCCCAGATCTTGTTTGTCCGCATTCATGCACACATGCACAACTTGATTATATAACATTGTTAGATGTTTCAAGATGAAACAACAGGATTCGGACCATCTGATATCCTTTGAACTCCAAGGAAGGGGGAAGGAGGGTGGGTTATTGGGAATGTAGGCGAGATGGATCCCAAACATCTAAAGTTATGGTGAGTACATAACTAAAAGATGTTATGTGATCCTATCTCGCCTGCATTCTGTACTGATGGGACAGCGTCCCTAGCACCTAAATCCCGGGTGGCTCATTGGAAAACACTCCTGAGCACTGTGGAACCAAATGAAGCTCATCCTCTAGATGCCACATCTAATTTGTAGTGGGAAATGAAGGTGTGTGGGGAAGACCATGTAGCCGCAGCACAAATGTCACTACTAGCAAGCTTAGAATGAAATGCTATCGAAGTAGCCATAGCCCTTGTAGAATGAGCCTTGACAGAGGTGGTAAGCTCTTTGTTAGAATAAAAATAAGCTTGAGTAATACAGTCCCTGATCCATTTGGCAATAGTGACCTTTGTGACAGCTTTGCCCAATTTGTTATCAGCAAAGGATACAAACAACTGATCTGTTTTCCTTGTTTGTTTGGTCCTGTCTAAATAAAAACGTAACTGTCTGTGGACATCTAGTGTGTGGAATATGAACTCCGCTTTGTTAGAGTATTTTGGGAAAAAAACTGGAAGCTCTAACGATTGTTGTAAGCAGAAACTAGAACAAATTTTAGGGACAAAGGAAGGATTTGGCCTGAGGGATACTCTGTCTTTGTGAAAAACCAAGTACGGGGGTTTTACAGACAAAGCTTGAAGCTCTGAAACTCTTCTGGCAGAAGTAATCGCCACCAGAAAGGCTGTTTTCCATGAAAGGAACTTTATATCACATGTAGCTGCCGGTTCAAAGGGGTAAGAAGTCAAGGCGCGTAACACTATATCGAGATCCCATGGAGGTGCAGGATGAGAAATCGGAGGTCTTAATAGAGCAGCACCTTTCAAGAAGGTTTTACACAATCTGTTACTCATTAAAGGTGGGTCTATGGATTCATGAAAATTAGAGATTGCTGCCAATTGTACCTTGATGGTAGAAACTGAAGAGCCTTGATTGAAAAGAGAATTCAAAAATTTTAGTACCTCTGCTACGGGAATAGAAATGGGGTCCAGGCCCCGTAGCTGAGCCCAAATAGCAAATCTTTTCCATTTGCTAGAATACAGTTTCTTTGTAGCCGACTTGTGGGCCGAAGATAATATGTGTACAACATCTGGATCTAATGTATGACTCCTGACTATCGTCGGAAGAGGAGGAGCCAAGCCGTCAATTTTAAGGTGTGTAGGGACTGGTGGAATAGTCCCGATTGGTGAACAAGTAGGTCTGGGATCTGATCCAGGAACCATGGACCTTCCAGAGCATGTCTCCGAAGATAGGGGAACCACACTTGACGAGGCCAGTAAGGAGCAATTAAGATCATTTTGCTCCCCAAGAGAGATGCCTTTTGAATCACCCTGGGAAGGAGAGGAACTGGAGGGAAGGCATAAAGCAAGCCGGTGGGCCAAGGATGGACCAATGCGTCCATGGGGCTCTTCCCCGGAGCCGGGGTTAGGGAGAAGAACTCTTTGCACTTTGCATTCAGAGGAGTCGCGAAGAGATTGCAACACGGAACTCCCCATTTGCTGAAAATCTGACTTGCCACTGTTATATTCAGCGACCATTTGTGAGGAGAGAGGATGGTTCTGCTCAATCTGTCGGCTATCACATTGGACTTGCCCGGTATGTGAGTAGCCACTAGGAAGCATTTGGTCGAGACTGCCCATTCCCAAACTCTCGTGGCTTCTCTGCAAAGAGGATAGGATCTGGTCCCTCCCTGTTTGTTCAGGTACCAAACAACTGACATGTTGTCTGAGTGAACAGCAATTATGCCCTGAGGGAGATAATCATGAAGGGCTTGAAGGGACAGAAGCACTGCCCTCATTTCTAAGACGTTGATATGAAGCAAAGTCTCTTCCGAGTGCCATTTGCCTTGGACTGACCTGCCCAGGGAATGCCCCCCCACCCCGTCTAGGAGGTGTCCGTGGTCAAAATGGCCGCCGGAGGGGGTAGAACAAAGGGTCGTCCCTGATCCAAGTTGGAGGGCACTAGCCACCAGCGAAGGTCCCGTTTGCAAGATTCCATGATCCATATGAGGTGACTGAGAGGGAGTTTCTGGAAGGACCACTGAGCTGAAAGAAGCCACTGAAGAATTCTCATGTGCAACCTTGCCAGGGGAACTAGAAGAACTGTGGCGGACATGGATCCTAATAGCTGCAGGACCATTCTGGCTGGGGCTTTGGATCTGGGAAGTAAGGCTCGAACTTGAGCCTGTATGGTTAGTATCCTGTCTGTAGGTAGATAGACCCGCATTTGGTTTGAGTCTATCTCTACCCCTATGAATCTTATGCGTTGAGATGGCAGCAACACAGACTTTAGCCAATTGAAGGTGATTCCAAGGGAATTGCCCAGTGATATAGTGGCTTGTAGGCTCCGCCATAGTAGATGCTTGGAGGTGGCAGTTAGGAGCCAGTCGTCTAGATACGGAAACACCTGGAATCCTAGACTTCTCAGGTGAGCAGTCACGACCGCCAAACATTTGGTGAACACCCTGGGGGCTGTGGTGAGACCAAAGGGCAGCGCACGGAACTGAAAATGACTGCCTCCTAGGCTGAAGCGCAGATGTCTCCTGGACGCTTGATGTATCATGATATGGTAATAAGCGTCCTTGAGATCTATGGAGCACATCCAAACACCCTTCTCCAGCAATGGGAGAATGGTTTGTAGTGTGACCATTCGGAACTTGGACTTTCTGACTGAACGGTTTAGGATGCTGAGGTCCAAGATGGGCCTCAAGTCCCCGGTCTTTTGGCACCAAAAGAATCTTGAGTAAGTCCCTAATCCGATCTGGTCTGCGGGGACCGGTTGGATGACTCCTTTTTGCAGCAGCTTTGAAACTTCTGAGGCTGCGATATCCCGTTGACTGGGTGGCGGGTCCGGGATTTTCCTGGGCTGAGGAGGGGGATGAGAGAATGGGATGGAGTAACCTCCGGCTATAATCCGAAGCACCCATCGGTCCTGAGTGATACCTTCCCAGGCCTTTAGGTGCTTCGAGAAAAGACCCCCGACTGGCTCCGGAGCAGCACAGCCGGGCAATCCCTCAGGGACTATGGAAGGCTGAAGAGCCACGAAAGGACTCGCGGTCTCCAGTGTTGCGAGGGCCTCTGCCGCCTCTGGGACGGCATTTTCCAGAAGAATTTCCCCCTCCTCTGCCTCTGGAAGGGGAATCCTCCTGCTGAGGGGGGTAAGGCTTCTGAGATCTACGGAACCACATTTTCCCTCCTCTTTTAGCCTTGGGATAAGGCCGAAAGGGAGTGGAAAATCGTGCCCCTACGGCAGTCAGAGTCTTACCCTCCTGTTCACAGCGGGTTAGTGTGTCCTTTACCTTGGGTCCAAACAGGGAGGACCCATCGAAGGGGGCTTCGGCAAAGGAAGACTTAAAGGCCTCCGCGAAATGACACAGGCGGAGCCAGGCTTGTCTCCATAGAGCAAGAGGGAGACTTGGGACCGAAAGCATCAATCCCGAAGCCTCCCCCCCAGGGCTGAAGGAAGAAGTACGTGTACTGAACTCCGACCCAAGAGCCGGAGTTGGAGCAAGGGTCGGGCCTGACCCTAACACCTCCACAGGTTCCACCAGCCCCGGCTCCAACGGTGCCGAAGCTGTTGGAGGAGGAACCACAGTAGGGGAGTGGACCATCGGCTCCGAAGCCGAATGGGCTGGAGCCGAAACTAGTTTTTGGAACACCGGAGACTGGAAGAGTCGAAGGAGCACCCTGTCGATGTCCGAATCAGACATCTTGGATGATCTAGAGGATACCAATCGGGCCCGAACCGATTTCTCCATCGGCTCCGAAGGGCTCGGGGACCGGCTCCGAATGGACTCAACAACTATCGGCTCCGAGGAAGATCTCAAGGAAATTTCCCTTGGTGCCGATAAGGACTTCGGCTCCGAGGGGGAAGAGTCTGAGCCGGTAACCCTTATCGGCTCCAATATCAGTGGAGCCGATGAGGGTGACCCGCCTCTCGATGCCCCAGACCTCGGCTCCGAAACCAGAGGGGTCGAGGCTGGAGGCATCGAGGCAGACCATTCCGACCTCAGCTCCAAAGTCCGTGGAGCCGATGGAGAAGTCTGCTTAGATTTTTTAGCGGTCGGTTCCGACTGACTGGTCGGAGCCGACGCTTTCTTCTTTTTAGAAGGAGACGGAGAGGAAGATAAAGCCTCCTCGAAGGAAGGCTTGATTAATCCCTTGAGGATTAATTTGTTCTTCCTCTCCTGGAGGACTCTTGATGAGAAAGCATGGCACACACTACACGATTCTTGAAGGTGCTTGGCACCTAAGCAATAGACGCACGAGGAGTGGTCATCCGTTATGGACATTTTAAAACCACACCTCGTGCATTTCTTAAACCCGGAGGGTTTGTGTTCCTTAGACATAACTGGTTTAGGCCACAGAACTTATCTAAGTGAAAAAATACTACCCTTAGTCAAAAGGTAAAGCTTAAATTCAACAAATTTAACAAATTTAACAAATATATATATATATTTTTTTTTTTTTTTTTTTAACACTAAACAGTTAAACAAACAGAGAAAGAGAGAAAGAGAGTCAAGACCCTCTAACTTAAACGGGTACTTGACCCAAGAAAAAGACACTAGTAGCAAAGCAACAGGGGGAGGCCCCTCTAACTAAAACGGGAACCTTCCCTGACTAAAAAAATCACGAATTTCTCAACAGAAATTAACCAATCACACTTATATAACAACAATAGCTGTTAAAACAGCTTTTGGGTTCAAAATAAGGAAATTTGTGACAGGAAAAGCCTAAATAAATAGTACTTAGCCCAGCCAAGTTGAGACCACGTCTAAGCTTGTTAGCGGCAAACGAGATCTGGGGGATTAGTGGTGGTGCATCCTGGGATAAAGATAGCTCAGCCAATTAGAGGCCTCGCTCTATAGCATAAGCGTGCCGAGTCGGAGCCGAGGGATCGGCTCCGAACCCATCAGTACAGAATGTAGGCGAGATAGGATCACATAACATCAATTGATTTCTTCTCTGACCCAAATATTATGAGAGAGTGATATGGGGATATGGGGATCAAGCAGGGTGGGAAAATACCTCAAAATAAACTTGAAAGAGACATAGTTGCAAGAGGTGTATAGGATTTTGAAAGCTACACAACTGAGGAAATTTAGAATATTTGATTTAATGTGCCTGCACAAGCATTTTAATACACCAAGTAGATTAAGTAAAATGTACCTTACCGTGTCCGATAGTTGGAGATGTCAGGGAGGAGAACAGGGAGACTAGATGCATATATTCTGGGATTTTCCAGAACAGGAAGAATACAAAAGACAAATGGAAGAACCGATTCAACAAATATGACCAGGAAAGTAGAGTTTACCAAGATGACATTTATACTGGGTATTCCATGTAAGGAAAATGTAAGGAAAATTGGAAGAAACCCAAAGTACCCAAGTACTATGATGTTTGCAGGGAAAAGGTGATTACACAAAAATGGGAAAAAAAACTTAGTCACTAAATTTAACAGAAGTCAAATCCTTATTACAAGAAATAGAATACCAAAAGAAATTATTAACGCAGGACAAAAATAGCAAATAGTTTGCTAGGGAATGAGGTAATTGGCAAGGGATATTGAAACCTCTCCAGGAATGTGCTGCAGGGGAAGTGCACAATTAGAAAGACAAGAAAGAAGAAACGATTACTGATAAATAGGTTCCTAGTGCAATGTGAGGTAGAATAAACATGAAGATGAGCAAAGACCCATTCCAAATCAGAATGAGGAAATGAATAAGTAAATATAAAGATTAAAAAGTAAAAGATTGGTTATATTTTAGATTTTTAAAATTTGAAGGTAGCAACTTGTAAAACTGAAAGAAAATTGGAGAAATTTTACAACATGTGTGGGACCTGAAGAATATAAAGTGGTGCAGTGATGCTGTGGTTAATATTATCATCTCACAGCAAGAAGTCCTCTGGTTTGATTCTCAGCTGGGGTGCCTTCTGCGTGGAGTCTTATGTCCTCCCTTCATTTGCGTGGGTTTCCTCCGGGTACTCCGGTTTCCTCCCACATTCCAAAAACATTCATCTGCAGCGTTTCTCCCCAGACCACCGCTGAAAATAGGTTCTGTCGAAGTTGGACTTTCCTAGTCAACAAATGTTAAATAAAATAAGAGGGGGAAATGAAAAGTATTTTGAACCCCCATTAGCTAGCAGTTTTGTATAAATATTACTAGCCAAAGGAATGTGGGTAAATATTATTTTGAACAAAACACTGTAAACACAGGTATGCCAAGCAACATTTGACAGTTAGCATAAGTTTAATAGAATATTTTATAATAATGGTTCTGCTACCAGTGTTTTGTTTTGACAAGTGCCATGTATGAGGATTGCTCAGTCTGTAAATCCAGGAAAATAGGCTGAGAATAAACAGTATTTGAAAGAAAATAAATATGTTATTTTAGCTTCATAACACCCACAGTCAGTTGTTGAAATGTCACATTTAGCTTCATAACACCTGCTCTCAGTTTATATTTATTAAAATTCTTCCAGTTTCTCATGGCGCTTTCATGTAGGTCGGACCAGAGGTAGCTACACTGATAAGCAAGTTGAAAGACAGATGAGAATTTGAATAGTTATTTGCCTATTACCACAAATCACATATCTTTTTCATCTACTGCCTCTCCTTTTATTCCATGTGTTGTGACAGGCAATAAGTTTCCATTTTTCAGAAAGTGTGGTGCGGTGTTTCTTCATTTAGGAATCAGTCTCAGAAACTTGCATCCTATAGCAGAGATGAAAAAATCAAGGGCTGAATGTGTGTCAAGTCTCAAAAGAGTTTTCAGTCTGTTTTTCTCCCTCTAACAAAATTTATCTATATGACTTTTTTGGTTTCCCTGCTAAGAAGACTCACAGACCTACTTTCCAACTGTCGTCTCATCATCCAGTCTCACTGTTCATCCTTAATTTCTGTTGTAGCATGATGGCTATGTTCTAGCATATTTGGTGCAAAATGTGTCGAGGAAAATGAGTTTTTTTCTTTTTTTAATATTATATATAGGACAGAATTCCTTTTGAAGTCACTTTTTATACAATATTCTTTTTAGTTTGAAAAATGTTGATGAAACCTGGAGAGCCATTTTAGATCACTCCTCTATGGAAAAAAAAAACAGCATGATTGATAAATTCAGAGTGGTGACTTTGTATTGCATCCTATTCTATTTCATGGAACCTTAATGGATTCTGGAACCGAACAATGGATAGTTGCACATTCCCAACCTTCTTTCTTAACAGGATATGCCTGAGACACAAGCTGGGGAAGCATCAATTTCAGTTTACTTTCTTGCAACTGCCAAAAGAGAATTCACAAAATGGCTAGCCCAAGCTGTAACATTCTTGAGGGAACAGTAATTGTATATGTAGCCTTCAGTTGTCAATTGTCTGTTTTAGGCTCACTCACCACAAAAGTTAACGGATAACCTCAAGATGGTCATTTCATTTGAAATACCTCTGTAGACTGGATATCAAATAGAAAAAACATCAGACTAATACCAGCATAGATGAAAACTTTTCTTTTTTTTAAACAAGAAACATCTTTATTAAATTATCCCTTATGGCATAGGCAATCACACATTTATATAAATTAAAAAACATATTGACACAATTCTAGTTGCAAACATTTTCTATCACTTATAATCTACCCAATCATTGTCAGTCAAACATTACATAGCTCATTTAAATCCTGCCTTCTTTTAAACCTTGTTCTATCCCTGTATGTATTGTTCCCACAATTCCAATTTTTCCTATGTAATTTGCTCCTACCCTTCTCTAAAGACACAAATTGCAGCTGTTTTATCATTGTTAATATAGTCACTTCTTCTAGTACTGTTGGTTTAGAGTTTGATTTCCATTTCTAGTAACCGTAATTAGACTCAGCAAGGGCTTATTATATCTAGGCAATTTCAATTCTGTATCATAGCTTGGAAAAATAATTTCCCTAGTTACACCAATTCGTTCAACTAGTATCTCTAATAGAGTAGTGTGCAGGGAATCTTTAAAGTCTGTCAGTGCATTACACTCCAACAAAGTATGTTCCCAATTACCTCTTTTTCCCCATCATACTTCCAACATTTGCTGTCTACCTGAGGAAGAATTCTCCGGAGTCTACTTGGGGTATAAAAATATCTATGTAAATATTTAGAAGCAAAAATCCTAAATCTTCTAGATTTTGTTGCATATTTGTATGACATACATATATCTTCCTATTGTTTCCTTGTGAATTGTTTATCCAATCTCTCTTCTCAATCTGATTGAGTCTTATACTTATCATGCAATATTTTATATGTTCTACTAATTATTCCTTTTTTCATGGCAGAATCTAGTAAAAACTCTACCAGTGCTGGTCTTTCATTTAGGACCCCCCCCTATTTCTTTCTCTTTACCTATACTCTGATATCAATCCTTCATAGAGTAGACAATCTCTAACATGCAGTCTAAATAAATTGTTGGTATCTTCCCATTTTATTACCTTTCCCTGCCTAGTTATTTGCTCCCAATACCTGGGTTCCTTTGCCAGTTTTCTCCAATAAATTCCAACCCCTTCTTGTCTATTATCTACATGCATAATTGCAGTCATCCCGATTGGCAGAATCTCTCCATTCCCATGTTGGCTTAGTCCTTAGAATACTTTCTGCTACTTTATTAATATAATATTCTGTATGATTATTGTTATTCTTAAGATCCCAGTCCCTCCTTGTTTCTTGAGATTCCTCCCTGTTTCATCATCATCCCTTTCCACTTTGAATTATAGGTTTCTGATTGTGCTATGTATAGGAGCTTTAACTGTGTAACTCTGAAATACCCCTTCAAATCGGGTAATCCCAATCCACCTTATTCTATTGGAAGAATTAACTTATCACAGTTGACTGTTGCTGTTTTCCCATCCCAGATAAAATCCTTCAGCTCTTTATTAATTGCTATTCACAGCTTCTCCTCTGGTTGATAAAAATATGCCTGATGTGTATAAGACTAAATGGACTAAAACATTTCAACTGCTTGCATCTTACTATCCATATCCATAAAACAGAGCTTCCAGTTTCTCAGTTTTTGTATTATCTTTTTGTTTAGTCTCTTCTCACATATCCTTAGCTGCCATACTGGAATCATTTTAATCCATACTCCTAAATATTTGATTTTATCATGCCCCCATAAATATGGATATTGCTGAACCATTTTGTGTGTGGGCACCTAATTTACTGCTATTGCCTTTGTTTTAGCTTCATTAATTTTGTATCCCAAAAAGATCTGAAACTGTCTCAAAATGCTCCTCAACACTGTAATCTCCTTTTCTGGTTTTATCAGGTATAATATCTGCAAACAGAGCCAACTTTTCATGACTACCATATCAATTATATCCTTCAATTTCTGAGTCCCTCATTTTCTTTGCCAGTGGTTCTAAATATAATGCAAATAACAAAGGGGAAAGAGGACACCCCTGCCTGGTTCCTCTGCTCAAGCAGAAATTATCAGAGAGAACCCCACCACTTTAGGTTTATCATCTGGTTCCTCATATATCCTCCTAAGTCCCAGCTTACTCTGCCAAATACTTTCTCTGTTTCAAGACCCACCAACAGTGGTATTTTCTTACATTTTCTTACATTCTGCTTTCCTCTGAATCATCATTGTTCTGTTAAAGTTGTCAAATGTTTGCCTCCCCTCCACAAAACCACATTGATCTATCAATTTCGACATTGCTTTTGCCATTTGTTTAGCCATTTTAGACATAAACACTTTATAATCATTATTTCGTATTGAAATGGGCCTGTATGAAGCTGGATCTGATGGATCTTTACCTTCTTTATGTATTACAGCTACCAGAGCTTCCTTCCAGGATGTTGTTACTTCTCCTCCTCTTTAACAATGTTAAACAAAACCTCCCAGATCTTTATTAGTTTTTTCCTTCCTAGCTTCCAAACTTCCACAAGAATGCCATCTGACAACTTTCTTGTAGATTAGTTATACATCACCATTTTTATCTCATTTCCTCCTATCCTGTTAGTAATTGAGCCTCATCTACTTCTAATCTTGACATATGTAATTATTTCATAAACATTAATATGTTTACCTTTTCTTGATCATCACATTTTTCTGCTTTATACACACGTTTATAGAATTTCCATAATATTTCTAACACCTCTACAGGATCTCTTGTTATCTTCCTTGTTATAGGCTCCCTAAGCTTGACAACAACCCTTTCTACTTTCTGTTGCCTGAGTCATTGTGGTAAAAGTTCTTGTGCTCTAGAGTTATTATCAACAAACTGTTGCCTAACAGCAATCTTTCTAAACTCACGCATATTATCAAGGCAGAAACTTAATTTCTGTTTAGCATTCTGCCCCTCTTCTTGTTCTGTGAGATCTCCCCATTCTGCAATATTTTAACATTTGCAGTCCGTCTAAATATTTCTTGTTACTTCTTTACCATATCTCCCTTTCTTTATTTCCACCCTATTTTTAAACTTTACTTTAATTTTATCCCGCTGACTAGCTATATTTTCAGAGGACATTTTATCTTCTCCAGTAGCTCCTGAATAATTTACACTGCTCATTCCTCTCTTTTCAACATATAGGTGGGAAAGCACCAGTGGTTCATTTTGTTTCATTACCCTGTGTTTTTATCTTACTTATTATTGGTGCATGATTTGAAATCATTATTGGGTATGTATCAAGACTTTCAATTAAATGTACATGTTCCTGTGAAATGTAAATTCTGCCTAGTCTACCTCAGTTTTTGTATCTTGGGGAATAATATGTAAATTTACTCCAGACTCCTAGTACTGAATTCATATCTTCCGTGCCCATTATTTTCATAAATTTCTTCAAAAATCTACAAACCTACTAATATTCAACCAACTAAACTTCACACATAATGTCTTTCTCTACCCTAGCAACAGCACAGCCCTAAAAGACCTGATTTACCCATATAGCACCAAGAGATCCCAAAGAACAACTAATAAACTACTTCTAGAAGTAAATAAATCCAAAAATTACCATGGTGACTCCCTCATATCAAACAAGATATTCAAAATCTGGAATTCCATACCCCAAACAATCATCAACACTAACAATGCATTCAAGTTTAAAACACTTCTGAAAGTACACCTTGCAAATAAATGGTTCTGCTCTTGCACCAACCCTGGATGATTAATTCTTTCTCTACTACCTTCCTTTTTCACTCTCTTTCTCAACCATTCTAATTCCATCTTCAAAATTTCTCCTTCTTGCTTTCTCCTTTTATCCCATCACTGAAACCTACCTGACTATCCCCGCCCCTCACCCTCTTCACTTTCAAACTAGCCCCTCAGTTTTTACTACATTTGTTCTTCAGTACCTCTGTCAGTCTATTACCAAACTGCTCTGACAATTACACTAGGCTCTATATTTCCCAATAATGCTTTCACAGTATTACTTTCACCCACTTTTTTCAATTTGCTACATCTGGCCTATTAATTTAATTCCTCTGCTGTACCTTTTCAAGCTCACATGTCATCCACTTTGTCTCAGTCTTACAATCTTTCTTTTCCATCAGCACAATTTCCATGTTGCATCTACTATTAGTACTACTACTGCTGTTAACTAACATACACCTTATTAACCACTTATTATACTCAAATTTGTTGGCTTATCTTTTTCACTCTCAAACTAGTTCTGAACTATTTTTCCTAACTATCTGAAAATCTTATCTATACTTATTTAAGATATTAACTCTTGCAATTATTTGCTATCTGATATGTTTCAAATGCAATTATACACCTGTTGTATTTTTCATTGCTACCTTTTGTTTTTTCCTTACTGTGTATAAGCATGTCTTCAAACATTTTGTAGATATTATTTTACTCTATTACTACTAACTTTTAGGCTAAGGTTATGTGTACTTGTTCTGTGTTGTTTTATGTTTGACATTTTTATTGTTTGTCATGTTAATTTTGGAGCTTTTCTCCCTGGGCCTCCACTGAAAAGGGGCTAATTATTCCAGCCTGGTAGATAACTCCAGTAAACAAATGTAAAATAAAATAAATAAATAAAATCTACCATCCTTTGTTATATTTTCCCTTCTGGGCCTGCCAGACTCATCTTCACTGCTGCAAATCAAATTCCAATCTCAACCTGTAAGTAATATTCCTTAATGAAAGCTAATTATTTCTCCCAGAATTTTCTTAAGCTCCATTATAGCAGTTTTAGGTGGAATATAATTACGTCAGTGTAATTCTCCTCCCTTGCCAGTAGCCCCCTAACATTACAGATCTACCATTATTATCTTTTTCATTCTCATCTATAACTATTGAAGCTCCTGTTTCAATTAATATAATTACTCCTTGTTTTCTTTGGCCCAGGTAGTCCGCTGAATAACCATCCTGAAAACCTTTCTTTATTAAATTCACACATTCAGTTCTTTCCAAGTATGTCTCCTGTAGCATAACTATTTGCACTCTACATTTTTAATATAGTTCACTTCTCTTTCTTTTTTGTATTTATCTGTGAGACCATTGACATTTAAAGACATTACAGAAAGCATAATTCTTTTAAAAGGTTATTATTCCCAACTTTTATGTATAACAGCTTTTTTGTTAAATGCATAGTTCCAGCTTTTGTGTTACATGCATACACTGTTTGGCAGGTTGATCTGTTTTACAATTGTTTCTTGTCATATCCATTTAAGCCTATGTCACAACTTTTTGTTTTATTGAAAGCCCTCAAATAAAAACATACCCCCAATGCCCACTAAAATCTATTAACTTAATATTGACACACACAACTATGAACATCTTCAAATATTGAAGTTTTACCCTCCTAATAGGAACAGGTGTCCCAAAGTGTAAGCCACACTTGCATACATGAGCTAACCTAAAATAAAGGCTATCCATGCTAAAACACATAGTACATCCTGTGCCTCTACTAACTGCTGTCTGGTTTTGTAATATCTTTATAGCTCTCGCAGCTGGGAAAACACTTGAATGCTTTCAGAAAACATTAACTCCTAGACATTTCTCTTTATCAGATTGTCTCCATGGAGACATGAGGACCAGATAAAGAGTTTCTACTAATCATACATTTATTTGCTAGAAAAAAAGCTTTATAATAGTCAATGTTCTTTTTCATTTGCTTGCTTTCTCTAAAAGTTGTTACTGGATCAAGCTAAGGGCCATAATACAGTTATTTGCCTATGCAAAAATGAAAAATACATACATTTGTCTTTTGTTATGCTCTTTTGATCAGACTTTTCTTCTTTTCTTTTTTTTACATTGCAGTGCCTACATGACAGCATGATGGTGACACCTTGAATGGCTGCAGACACCCTGGATCCCATTGTGCACTTTTTTTGTGGTGCATTTTGTGAATTTTTTCTTGAGATGGTGAGTTCTTTTTTTGTATGTCGAATTGCAGTATGTTGCAGCGGCAATGTTCATGGTGTTGGTTGGTCTCTCATTCTCCTTGTTGGAAATGATTGCCTCTTTCTTAGAAATATTCATAGTGGTGGAAGTTTGTGCCTGCAGTGATGAACCAAGCTGATGAAGAGTGCAGGCAGCAGAATATATGGATTTAATGGACCATATTTGCTTTTGTTGGGATGTGGTGGTTGGTGTCAGAAAATGGAAATAGTGGTTTTCTGGATGGTGGTCTGCATGGGTCAGAGGTGTCAGAACAAAGGACTTTGGACTTTGGGCTTAGTTGCTGCTGTACCATAGTGGTCATTTTGTCTTACAGGTAATGGAGGTTGCAAGGTATGCGGTCAGAAGAAAGGGCAGAGGGAAAGACTTATGCTTGGATGTTTCTGGTGATAATGTGGCCATTTAGGCTGCATGTAGTGGCAGTTGTAAGATCTGTGGTGCTGAGAGGAAGATTAGAGGAAAAGACTGGGATGTATATGTTGATTGTGATGCATGGGAGATGAATCGTGTTCAGTTTTCAAAGCTTCTCGGTCTTTGGTTGGCTCTTTTTCACTGTTGCTGTATATGCTATTTTTGTTGCTTCTTTTTTATTTGTTGTTGTGTTTTTGTTTTTTGTGCATGAGCTTGGAGGAATTTGACTTGACTACGTCTTAAAACTGAACAGGGAGAAAGAAAGAAGAAGGGAGAAGGAAAAAACTAGACCACCTGTTTACATTAGTATACCCTTACACTTAAAAATAACTGAGAAAACTTTACTTTATAGCATGCAAAGGAAATCATGCACTATAAAAATATTACTATTAAGAAAAAGAAATGTTTTATTTACAGTTAACTTTCTCCCTCATCTTCCTCTCTCCTAAGTATTTTTCTGAACATTAATGACATGAAGTAGTGCATATGCTTTAGAGTCCCCTACAAGTTTAACAAAGTCCAAAAAAGTCCAATATTACCAGATTTTCTTATTTTGTCATGTTTCACAAATTATTGCTTTGCAATCACACATTTGTCAATTTCCAAGTTACTGGTTTCATTCATGTTTACTTTCATCTCCCAAATCCTGTCTCTGCTTCATTCCCAACATACTTTCAATTCTTCTAATCAGTTATTGTGCCTTTTTCCTTCTCTCAAGCATTTCCATTGAAACATTGGAAAGATTTCACTGGCAGTGTCTCTGTGGTGTTAATTACCAGAAGAACAAGAAGCAGACTCTCCTCCTGTTTTTCAACTCACATTTTGCTCGACAAACATTTGTAGTTCCTCCTTAGCATGTACTGCATCAAAAATAATCTTGTCTCTCCAGGAAAGAATATTTTGAAGATAGCTGGGTATAGCAGCTTGAATCTCACATCTGTTTCTTGACATTCCCTGAATAGTGAAATAAATGTACTCTTCTTCTGACTGGTATACGGTGAGTAATCATTCTTCACAAACACTCTGCTGTCTCCCAGTTTTAGTACTTTGTCCTTCTGCCAATATAAACTAAAAACATCTTTATTAAATTATCACATATGACATAAGCAATCATATTTATATAAATGAAAAATAAAACTGACACAACTTTAATTGCAAACAATATGCATCACCGACACCACTGAGACAACTGTGGTTGCAAACATTATACATCACTTATAATCTATCCAGTCATTATCAGTTAAGCATTATATAGCTCACTGAAATCCTGCCTTCTTTTATACCTCATTCCTTCCCTGCATATATTGTTTCCACAATGCCCATTTTTTCCTATGCATTTTGCTCCTTCCCTTTTCTAAAGATCCCAGTTCCAGTTGTTTTATCTCTGTTACTATTATTCACTACTTCTAGTAAAGTTAGTTTAGACTTTCATTTCCATTTTCTAGTAATTGATTTTTTGGCAACCACCATAAATAGATTAAGCAAGGTTTTACTATATCTAGGCAATTCCAATTTTGTATCATAGCTGAAAAAATCATCTCCCCAGTCAATCCAATCTGCTCACTTAGCATCCCTGGCAGAGTGATCTGCAGGGAATCTCTAAAGTCTGAAGTGGATTACACTCCCAAAAAACATGTTCCCAATTACCTCTTTCTTCACCATCACACCTCCAACATTTCCTATAAACCTGAGGAAAATACATTGGAGTCTACTTGGGGTATAAATATACCTATATAAACACTTCCAGGCAAAGATCCTAAATCTTCTAGACTTTGTTGCAATATAAATATATCTCCCCATTGTCTCTTTGGGAATTGTTTATCCAGTCTTGCTTCCCAATCCCTTCTAAGCTCCTCTGATTGATTCTTATAGTTATCATGCAATATTTTATATGCTCTACTAATTATTCCTTTTTTAATGGCAGCTTCTGTTCTAGATTCCATTAAAAAGGAATAATTAGTAGAGCATATAACATTTTTACTTAAACATTACTTAACTCCTCAGAAACTGAAACTATGTTCTTCAGAACTTCTAATAAAATGGAAAAGAACCCAACTAATTTTTTATTCTTAACCACCTTAACAATGCCATCAGGCAGGTTAACATCTCCAGGAGCCTAGGAGTCTGGTTTGATCTCTCATTTAACTTACACCATCATCTTGAAAAAACTCAGTAAAGGAAAAAACTCCCTACTT
Source organism: Protopterus annectens (assembly GCF_019279795.1). NCBI lineage: Eukaryota > Metazoa > Chordata > Ceratodontiformes > Protopteridae > Protopterus > Protopterus annectens. The sequence continues at coordinate 783,027,122 of NC_056733.1, read as the reverse complement.
TTCTGGGCCAACAAAAGCTATTGTTTCTCTCCCACTGAACAAAAAATGATACTGGTCAATAGAGTAGCTAGGACCAGGTGATGGGGCAACTTCCCCAGGTGCAAAGTGGTGTGGGCGCGATCAGCCAATCCTAATATCTGTTTTTTGATGCAATACTAGCTTTTAAAAGCTGGTATTACATTTGTGGTCAAATCTGAGTGCAGTGGTGCTCTGTGTGTGGTCTAAACTGTAGCAACTGCTTGCTGCATTGTAGCAGGCAGTTTACTGTAATTTATAAGAATATATTTTTTAACTGAAACATGATTGCCATAGCACTCTGTGCAGGCAGAGTGTAAACTGTAGCAACTGTTTGGTACATCTGTAGCAAGCAGTTTATTACAATTTGTAAGAAGAAATTCTAATTTGTTTTAATAAAAGTGGAAAGGGTTGGGGGCAGGGCACAGAAATGAGATCTGAATGTCTGGGCAGAAGTGGGAGGTGTTGTACATCTAGCAATAGAAGCAATGCCCTTTTTTTTTCTTTTGCTCTTTAGTGGAAGAGCTTCGGGGCTTGGATGTGTAATAAGCCAATCTCTAGATCAGCTTAATATAGCTATGGTAAAATGTCTTTTTTTGTTCTTTACTTGAATAGCTAAGGAGACGGGCCATTGGTTCATGATAGCAGCACAGGGTGCTGGCTGAGCCAGATATGCTTCTGCTACTGGCAAAGGAATTCTTTTAGCCCAGCTTGAGTACTGCCTGTACCATCTGCCCCTAAAAGAAACTGCCACAATCTAAAAAATCTCCAACTTCACTGATTCATTATCCTTTCCCCAAAGTATTAACACAATTGTTTTAAACTAGACAAAGTCAACAGTCTGCCTTTTCAGTAATGAGGCAATCTGCTCCTTGGATCCCAACCTTTCTGGCTCTTGAAAGAGAACTCTTGCCCTTCTCTTTCCTCTAGCTTACTTAGACAGCTTCAATCATATAACCTTAGATCTCATAGCCAATCATTGCCTCTCTTGCAAGCACCTAAAACCAGACTTCAGTGCTCTAACCACTCCCTTTCTACCCTTGAATCCAAGCTCTGGATGGATCTTCACCTCAAAACTTAAATATCTCTTTAACTGTTCCTCCTTTATGGCACAAATAAAAAAAATCTGACAGTACAACCTGTGTTTAAATGCTCTACTTCAGGTCACATAACCTAGTCTCCCTAATCTCTAACATACTACCTATCATTTTTTCACTATAGTATCTTTTCTCTACCTCCTAACTTCTCACTGTTCTAACTGATGTAAATATTGTACATACCTGTTTCTGTTGACTATCTTCTTAAATAACTTTTTCTATTGTTTATTTACTATTCATTTGTTTTCAGCATGCTCTTTAATTGCATAAATCATTTTCATTTTTTTTCACTTGATGTGTGTTCATATACTGGGCTGAGACTGAAACTGGTCCAATGAGATCAGTGCTCTACCCCAGTTAACAAACTATATAAATTAATTAATTAATTAATTAATTAATTAATCACATGGTTTTAACCTTTCATGAGAGGTGGCCTTGAAATAAACTCCCTTGTCAAGAATGTAGCTTCTCACTAGGACCTGAACTTAAAGGCAAGACTGGGCTTCTGGGTTTGAGATATAGTTCCTTTTGGTCCGGAGCCAGATCCAACACTAGGCAACTTAGGCAGTTCCCTAGTGCCCATTGGTAGGGGGCTGCCAGAGCACTTAATTTTAATTAAACAATTAAAATAAAATTTATGTTTCTTCTTTAAAAACACACTCTGCATTTCTGGTCTATGTATGCATCTTTTAGTAGGACGCATGCACAGCAAAACAGGAGATTTGATTTCTCAAACACACAAACTTCCTGTTAGGGCTATTATTTGGTTCTCAAACACAAATGTGCATTGTGCCTTCCATAGACTGGAGAGCTTGGAGCTGCTGCTGCTTTCCTGCTGTACAAAGTGCTGCCATAGACTGAGATGAGCATTCCTTCAGCAGGTACTCATCCCTGCTGAAGGAATGCTCATCTTAGTCTATGGCATGAACCAATACAAGAGAAATTTACCCATTTCAACACATTTCAGTCTACTCTGATGAGTAAGTGTGCAGTCTGGTAGTTGATGTAAAGGATTAAGGCCCTGCCATTGACTGAGACAAGAGTTCCTTCCTTCCTTCAGCAAGTGTGTGTGTGTGTGTGTGTGTGTGTGTGTGTGTGTGTGTGTGTGTGTGTGTGTGTGTGTGTGTGTGTAGTGCCCTAGTTAGAGATGGAAGGTTAGTTATTTAGCTTGCTCTGGCTCAAATCCTGTACCTTGACTACAGGAAACAAGGGCCTTAATCCTTTACATCAACTACCAGACTGCACACTTACTCATCAGAGTAAATTGAAATGTTTTGAAATAGGTATATTTCTCTTGTATTGGTTCATACATTTTGCTTCACTGCTTAATGGAAAAATCTTCAAAATTTCAGGGGTGCATTTTCAAGTAATGTGAGTTTTGGTGCATTTTTCAAGGAATGTGAGTTTTGATGCATTTTCAAGGAATGTGAGCTTCAAGGGAATAGAAGTTTACTGTTGCTCATGCTAAGTCTCTTTTCAATGTGTAACTGTTTTGTTTATCAAATGGTGTTTGAGCTATAGAATTTAAAAGCAGTGTTAGTACAATAGGTAGAATACCTGCCTTTGGTGCAGGAGGCACTGGGTAATACTCCTACACCATGTAGATGGATTGCTGATATGGAAGTTCACTTTAAGGGGAGGGGGTGTTTCACTTCTGAGTGTGTTGTCCTTTAGACGAGATATTAATCTGAGGCCCCATCTTTTTACATTAATGGTAGGTACTGTGAGATCTTTTACATCTATCTGAGGCATCAATTAAACACTGTATTATATTTACATTATTTACAATATTTACATATTATATATTACTTATATACATTTTAAACATTTTCACTTTACTATCTACTGACACTTTAATACATTCTAATCTTTTTTTATAATTTCCATTTTTTATCTCCCTCACCCTTTTCACCACAAACAAAATCATATTTTCTTCAATATTTCTCACAATATCCATTTTTCTATTTAATTTTATCTCATTTAATCTTTCATTTCATATAGTCCATATAATATAAAACATCTTTTATCAATTTTTTAGAATCCTTCGGTCCGTCATTACTGTAATACCCATATTCTAATGTATTCATATTTATTTTACACTTTCAATACCTTCCAGAATCTTATTTTCACATACTTTTTCCCACAAATCCTTTTTCAATTTACAGCTCAAGAAAATATGTTCTGCAGTTTCAATTTCACCACAATAATTACATACTCTTTCTTGTATTTTTATATGGCATATTAGTTTTCACTGGTAAATTTCTTATTGTTAATCTCTATAAAAAAATTTTTTTTATCATCATCATCATCTTCTTTCAGCTGTTCCTGTTAGGGGTCGCCACAGCGAATCATCTGTTTCCATTTCTTCCTGTCCTCTGCATCTTGCTCTGTCACACCAACCACCTGCATGTCCTCTCTCACCACATTCATAAACCTTATCTTAGGCCTTCCTCTTTTCCTGATACCTGGTAGCTTCATCTTTAGCATCTTTTTCCTAATATACTCAGCATCCCTCCTCAGCACATGTCCAAACCAATGTAATCTTGCCTCTCTGGCTTTGTCTCCAAACCTTCCAACCTGGGCTGACCCTCTAATATACTTATTCCTAATCCTGTCCACCCTTGTCACACCCAGTGCAAATCTTAACATCTTTAACTCTGCCACATCCAGCTCAAACTCCTGCCTTTTTGACAATGCCACTGTCTCCAACACATATAACATAGCTGGTCTCACTACCCTCTTGTAGACCTTCCCTTTCACTATTACTGGTACTCGTCTATCACAAATCACTCCTGACACTCTTCTCCACCCACTCCATCCTGCCTGTACTCTCTTCTTCACCTCTGTTCCACACTCACCATTACTCTGAACTACTGATCCCAAGTATTTAAACTCATTCACCTTCACCACCTCTACTCCTTGCATCTTCACAATTCCTCTATCCTCCCTCTCATTCACACACACATATTCTGTCTTAGTCCTGCTGACCTTCATTCCTCTTCTCTCTAGAGCATATCTCCATCTCCCCAGGGTCATCTCCACCTGTTCCCTACTCTCACTGCAGATCACAATGTCATCTGCAAACATCATAGTCCATGGGGACTCCTGTCTGATCTCGTCTGTCAACCTGTCCATCACCATTGCAAATAAGAAAGGGCTCAGAGCTGATCCTTGATGTAAGACCACCTCCACCTTAAACGTATCTGTCACTCCCACCGCAGACCTCACCGCTGTCACACTACCCTTGTACATATCCTGTACCACTCTTACATACTTCTCTGACACTCCCGACTTCCTCATACAATACCACAACTCCTCTCTAGGCACCCTGTCATATGCTTTCTCTAAGTCTACAAAAACACAATGCAACTCCTTCTGACCTTCTCTGTACTTCTCCATCAACACTCTCAGAGCTAACATCGCATCTGTAGTGCTCTTTCTCAGCATGAAACCATACTACTGATCACTAATCATCATGTCCCTTCTTAACCTAGCTTCCACTACTCTTTCCCATAACTTCATGCTGTGACTAATCAAAAAAAAATCTTTACATTCATTAAAACTTTTTACACCTCCCAAATCTTGCTTGTATGTTTTTTTTCTTTTTTCATTTTCTAGCTGTTTCAATGGATATATACAATAATATTTATTCATTACATTTAAATCCTATTCTTTCCTGTTTTTTTCTCTACATTATTTATATTTATTTTCCATAACAAAATTTTGTCTTGATATTCTTTCATTTCCTCACTCAAATACCTTGTCCATCTTTTCCATGTACCCACACTTTCCCATATTTCCTTATATTTTTCTTTTATTGATATACTTATCAAAGATGTATCACCTTCTTTTAACCATATTAACACTTCCTATAACTTCATTGCTGCTGCATGAACAATCGGATTAATTAAACCTAACTCTCTTTCCTCTTTTTGTCATATAACACCCATTTTCTCATTGGGTTTAACCTTGAACCCCATATAAACGAGAACATAATTGACATTAATTCATTTTCATATTTTTTCGGTACCATAAACACACTTGCTAAATATGCAAATTTCCTAGTAAGATGGAATTGATTAAATATACCTTTTTCTTGTGTGTCAACTTATATTTCCTCCAGAACAAACATATATTCATTATTTTTGTACAATATTCTCCCATCGCTGCATTCTGTGCCAGTCAATCCCATATTGTACCCATAATATCTCTATTACTTCTTTATTAAACTGAATACCTCCTATTTTACCTATTGTTCCAATACCTTTACTTTTATCCTTATTTATGTACATACCAATTACCTTTAAATGTTGATTAAATTGCGTAATCCCTTCTTCTATCCATTCTTTATTCTTAATCATTAGTACTATATAATCTGTATAAGCGGAATTCCTTCTGTTGACTTATATCCTGATACTTTTAAGTCTCTATTTATTTTACTAATCTCTGCATTCAAAGCCAACACAAACAGAATACTACTTACTGCACATCCCTGCCATAAACTGCTTCTTATATTCATTTCTCTATTTAGCCATCCATTTACCACTATTTTTACTTTATTATTCTCATATGCTAAAACAAATATTGTTATTATTTTATCACTTATAGTCTTTCAATATATCTCATAAAATTCAATATTGTATCTTATCAAATACTTTACTCCGATCACCTGCCATACTTTTAACTTCAACCTTCTTATTTACTATATCATCTACAATTTCTCTCACTATCATCAGCAATTCTTGACTTCATTTCCCCTTTTTATCAAAAATTGTGTCTTCAAGTAGTTTATTTACTTAATTTTCTAATATTTTCTCTGTTATTTTCATAAATATCTTATAATCTGTGTTATTTAATACTACAGGTCTCCATTTTCTTATATCTTCTTTTTTCCTTTCTTCCAAATAAACTTCATTGCTCCTACACATATTTCTTTTTCTGATACTCATTTTCTAACTACTCATTTAATACTTCCATAAAATACTTCTTTTGCCTATCATTCATGTGTTTATATGGTTCCCTATCAGAAGCCTGAAACATTATAAGCCTGAAAATCAAAATCCTGAAACCAAAAGCCTGAAAATTCAAAATCCCGAAAACCCAAAATCCTGAAACTCAAAATCCTGAAAACACAAATAATGCTAATATGTCACTATAAAGACACTAATATCTACCAACTGACCCTGACCCTAACGCTAACCCTAAGGTCCGTCACTATCGCACACTCACCTGACCCGCGCCCTAACCCTAACTCACTTAAACCGCCCCTAACCCCAATATTTGTCACTATTGCATACATGCCTAACCTGCGCCCTAACCCTAACTCACTTAAACCGCCCCTAACCCTAACAGAAAACCAACCGCACACTTACCTGAACCCAACGCATGACCTAACACCACAGGGCTAACAATAGCAAAGCCACAATGACGTCAGTATGTCCATTTTGTGTTTTCAGGATTTTGAGTTTCAGGATTTTGGGTTTTCGGGATTTTGAATTTTCAGGCTTTTGGTTTCAGGATTTTGATTTTCAGGCTTATAGTGTTTCAGGCTTCTGATAGGGAACCGTTTATACATATAATACTCAGTTCCATCCAGTTTTGGGGCTGATTCCACATTTATTTCCTTTAATATATCATTCATTTATTTCACAGTTATTTTATTCTCTAAGATTTCATTGTGCACTTTAGTTAATTTTTTTAACTTTCCACTTTTGTTTTTCTACTATTTCATTCTTTCTAAATGTCTTTTCTATATATTATTACTTCTATTATTTCTTGTGTTTTAACACCTTATCCTTTTTCATTCCTTATTTCTTTTATTATTCTTTTACTTTCCTTTATTATCCTGTTCAGATATGTGCAAACTCTTCTTTTTTCCTTTTAGAAAAATATCTTTATTTAAACATTTTTTTACATTTTCTCTTGATTCATCTAGTATATCTTCCTCTCTCTTTCAAAAATCTCTCTTGTTTCTTATCACGTCTTTAAATACTCCATGACTTAATTCTTTATATTTTTGTTTCTCATGTTTTCTTTTTATATCTTGCCATTCCAAAAAACATTTTTATGTTTTTCTTTAAAACATATCCACAAACACATTCAGCCTTTACAGAAAACTCTCATACCTACACAATATTTCCATAATTAATTAACTCCTTCTCTATCTTCCTCATTTAAGTCATTTTCATTAAATCTCTATCCAAATTGCTAATTGATCAGAAAATCCTGTTACTTTTATTCCTTCTTGTATAACTTTCAAGCTTTCCAAAATTATAAAATAATCTATCTCTGTTATTATACTATTTATTTTATAGGTCCACTGTTTATTATTCCATATATATAACCTTTCACTTTTTATTATCACTGTTATTATCTTAACATCAACTCCTTTTTGGATTTGAATGAGTTATGTAATGTTTGACTGACAACAACTGGATAGATTTATTTATTTATTTATTGTTTGTTTGTTTGTTAACCGGGTTAGTCCAGCTGGGCTTGTGGCCCATTTTCAGTGGAGACCCGAGGAAAAAAGCTCCGAATATAAGTGATTATAAGTGATGTATAATGTTTGCAACTAAAATTATGTCAGTATGGTTTGTTTTCATTATATAAATGTATGATTGCCTATGTCATGCAAGATACTTCAATAAAGATATTTCTTGTTTAAAAAAATTTTAAAAATTAAAAAATTACCTCCCTCTTTGCTTCTTTTTCTCAAGCCACAACTGAAATTTCCCACTAATATTATGTACATATTCATGCCAACATAATCTAAAATTATTTTAAACATTACATTTCTTTCTTTTTGTAACATACGTATAAACTGAAATAATTGTATATGCATTCTTTTCCACCTTACTTATATCACTGTTATTCTACCCAATATTACCAGGGTATAATCTAAAATTCCTATTGATTTTTGCCATAATATACATGATCCTGAGCATGTTTATTTTCTCATATTCCAAATAATCTCACCTTTCCATAATTTTTCTGCTTGTAACCTCTCTCTTTCTGTTAAAATGCTTGTATCTTCCAGTATAATATCCATGTGTTGAACACCATTACAATACACCTAGCCTTCTTTTGATTTTCTTTGTACTATTCATATTTATAGCTGAGATTTACAACTTTCTTCTATTATTATTTATTTCAATGTTTTTCTATCCTTTGCCTTTCTTATTTTCTCTCATACTTACCCTCTTAAATGTCTGTTTTCTGTCTTTTACCTATAGAATCCTTTATTCCCTTAATCACTCTCCAGTTTGTGTCTTTTTCTTCACTTGACTCTACCATTTCTCCCCTCCCTTTCTTTTCTTCTCTTTTCATGTATTATTTTTTTTGTCTCCATTTTCCTTTATCATTTTTTGCTCTTCCTGATCCTTTTCTTGAACTATTTCAATATTTTGTAATTGTTCTTGTTCTAGTTCTTGCTCATATCTGTCAATCTTTTCCTGTTTATCTTCTACGTTTTACTTACAATCCATCCATAAATGCCCCATTTATTCACATTTTCTACATTTCATTTCACATTTTAAGTTTCATGTCCAACATTACCAGACTAAAGCATTTTCCATACTCACAATTACTAATGAAATGATCGTTTTACCACAAAAGATACACATATTCAGGTGCCCCGAATATTTCACAGTACCCGTATTTCCTTTTAAATTTATCATACTTGGAATATGTATAATGTTTTCATTTTCCTTTTTCAATATAGCACCACATTCCCAACCTTCATTCCATAAACCTCTATTATCATAGATTTCTGTAATGTCCATAACATCTTTATATGCAGTTTTTAAGAAGTCTTTTAATGCCTCTTTTTCAAATTCAGTTCAAAACTGCACATAAATTGTCTTTGTTGTCTCACTATTAAATGCTTGTATCACACAAGTTCCATGGAGTGCAATGTTTCTTTACTTCATACTGTTCTAAGAATTTTTCCATGCATTGGCCTGACTCAAACAGAATGTCACAAAATCTCTCTTTATTAATATGTATAAATGGTCTTACTGCCTTAGGTGATATGTCCAAAGGTGAAATTATATTATCCCAAATGTCATACCTCTCAAGTCCTTTTTCTTCCTTACATGCTTATTCTTAATAAAAATTTATTTCTTGTCAAATCCATTTACTTCTCTTATCTCTTTTCTCCTTCTTTCACTCTGTGCCTATGATCTTTTCTTCTATCTTCTAATTTCTTCTAGCTCTTGTTCTTCTTGTATTCTATCCATAATTTCTTCCACAATACATCCTTTTCACTCTGTGGTTCACTTTGATTAATTAAGTCATTTAAGTAAACATCCTACAACCCTCCAACTGGAGGACTGTAAGAATACATCCTGATTGAAACTCTCTTTCTTCTTTGAATAATTCCTCCTGGAACAATATTTCTGACTCTTGTAAAGGCTTGATCATCTTTACAACATTTTTCTGGGTTGTTTCACCCTCCTTGTACTATCTCTATGCTTCTGACACCTCTACACCTGCCACCACTTCTTTTTGTGAAGGATGTTTGTAAATAAATTCTGCATAACTACCTTGTGTACACTTCCTTTTATCTTCTCCTTACTGTCCATACTTGCTATGCTCATTCCTGCTTCTCCTAGCTGCCTCCGCACCTGGAACAGAAGCTAGAAGTCCCCCAAGAAACAGCATCCCCACTTGCAAAAGAGTAGGAGAAGTTCCCCAAGGCCCTGGCCAAATTTCCCCTAGTAGTATATTACCACCAAGGGTCCCTCCTGAAAAGATACTACTAGCCCAGTGGGGCTAACCTTGTCAACAAAGAATATTTAAATTAAAAGTTTTAAATTAAATTCACATCTATGCCTTTATTTGAAAAAGTAAAGAAGAAAATAGTATGCATGTTGACAATTTTGAGTGATGTTTATGGCAACTGGAGGGAAACAGACAAGTAAAGGAATACCAAAATGACTGTGTGAGAGGGACCCTGGTCTATCATCCTGTGTAGGGCCCCATTTGACCATGATCCTGCTCTGCTTTGGCTTAAGCCTGTCTTGAAAATCTCCTTTCAGTAGACCATATATGTACTATTAGAATTTCGGAGCTACAAGTTCTTATGTGAAAAGACTGTTAATTAGTTTTCCATCAGGATAAGGTCTCTGAGAATGAATCTGTTTCTTTCCAGAAATTGTTTGTTAGGTTTCATTAAACCAATCCACAAACTTTTTCTTTTTTGCACAAACGTGGGTGGTGAGTGACTCCTCCACACTGTTTAATTCCATTGGCAGTCTTAATAATACATGGGGAGGCAATCTGCACAAGTCCACCACCTTCTCATCTTGCTTGCTTTGAACAGAAAAGTCACAAATCAAAAAGACATGATGTGAACTGGCTATCTGTATTATTTTCTGTTATCAAAACGTAAGTTGGGTTGTATCTAATGTAATGAAAGGACATTTCATTGTAGAAGTAACCACAAGTAGTGTTTACTTTAAGAATATGTCCTTGGAAGACATTTGTGTCCTCTTCATTTGTTTGTTAGTTTACATATTGTCCTTTCTTGCATTCCAAGAACAGACCTTCTTTTAACAGACCATCTTGTCTTCAGTTCTTTTTTGCATTACAGTGTCTATCCCCACCACCACCAGTAAACTACCTGGAGAGTTCTCTCACTGCTTAGAAATAAATTCATGTGTCCTGTAGGAAATCTGTAAACATGATGAATAAGCACTTGCATTTCATTTTGTTCAATTTGACAATATCTCAGGCTTTCAGAAAACTCATTTTGACTTGCTGCTGTTCCTTCTGTGAGAAGATAATGTATTCTTAAATCTTTTCTTGTTTTCCTGAGAATATTTTCTTCTACAATGTATCTGTACTAAGAACAGGTGTAAATAGACTCCCAGTACAGATAGGGGGAAAAGTTGCAGTAACCTTTGATAAGTAAAGCATGAGGTAGACATAACAGAACTTAAGCTCTGCAAAGGTGAATGTGGCAGTATTAATCACACAGAATACCTGGATTTCACAGAAAGTAGGGAAAAGACTGGACAGTTATATTTATCCTTTTCAATTGCCAATCTGTGTGTATACAGCTGGACAGTGTACTTTATTTATCATCTACATTTATTTTTAATACCTAGAGATCTTCCTCTTTTCTGTCTTCCTCCTTTCTCTGGTAGTTACACAGTTTAAGTTTTCATGTTTTTTTAAATGCCTTTATTAAATTATCACTTAAGTCATAAGCACACATGGTTCCCTATCAGAAGCCTGAAACACTATAAGCCTGAAAATCAAAATCCTGAAAACTAAAGCCTGAAAATTCAAAATCCCGAAAGCCCAAAATCCTGAAACTCAAAATCCTGAAAACACAAAATGGACATACTGACGTCATTGTGGCTTTGCTATTGTTAGCCCTGTGGTGTTAGGTCATGCGTTGGGTTCAGGTAAGTATGCGGTTGGTTTTATGTTAGGGTTAGGGGCGGTTTAAGTGAGTTAGGGTTAGGGCGCAGGTTAGGCATGTATGCAATAGTGACAAATATTGGGGTTAGGGGCGGTTTAAGTGAGTTAGGGTTAGGGCGCGGGTCAGGTGAGTGTGCGATAGTGACGGACCTTAGGGTTAGGGTTAGGGTCAGGGTCAGTTGGTAGATATCAGTGTCTTTATAGTGAAATATTAGCATTATTTGTGTTTTCAGGATTTTGAGTTTCAGGATTTTGGGTTTTCGGGATTTTGAATTTTCAGGCTTTAGTTTTCAGGATTTTGATTTTCAGGCTTATAGTGTTTCAGGCTTCTGATAGGGAACCGCACACATACATTAATAGCAAAGAAAAGAAACCATATGAACATTTTCATTTACATACATTATACATGACTAATGTCTTTTCTTTCTTTACAATAACTATTAGTCAGTCCAACATTACATGATTTGATCGATTCCTACAATCCTGTAAACTTCACTTCTCCTCCTGAACATTATTCTGCATAAATTGTTCCCACAAATTCCATTTATTTCTATGTAATTTACTCCTCCCCTTTTCTAAAAATTGTGTTTCCAGTTCTTGTATCTCTTTTACAATATCCAGTACTGCAAATAGAGTTGGCTTATATTTTGATTTTCTAGTAATTGCTTTTATTTGACAACCAATACAATTAAATTAATTAAGACTTTACTCTGTCTAGGCAATCCAGATACTATGTCCTAGGTCAAAGGAATAATTTCCTTAATTATAGCCATTTGGTTCCCAAACATTTTGACAGAGTATTCTGTAGGGAATTTTTAAAATCTGGTAGCTCATTACAATCCCCAAACCAAATTGCCAGTTACCTCTTTGTTTCCCATTACACCTCCATCCTTTGCTATCTACCTGAGGAAAAATTCTTTGAAATCTACTTGGAGTATAAAAATACCTATGCAAATACTTCCAAACAAAAATCCTAAACCTTCTAGACTTTGTTGCATACCTGAGAACCACATATATGTCCTCCCATTGTTTCCTTGTAAATTGCTTTACCAGTCTCTCTTCTCTTTTTTTAAACACCTTTATTGAATTATCATTTGTGACATAGGCAAATGTAAATTTATACAAAAGTAATCAAACTGCAAACATTATGCTTCACATATATTGCTATATATCCTATAACTTAAGTAACATTACATACATTATTCAATTTCTGCCCCCTTTTTTTAAACAAGAAATATCTTTATTAACCATCACTTACTACATAAGCAATCATACATTTATATAAAAGAAAACAAACCACACTGACACAATCCTAGTTGCAAGCATATTACTTCACAAACCATACTGACATCCTCCCAGTTGCAAACATTATACATCATTTATAATCTACCCAATTATGTTTAAACATTACACAGCTCATTTAAGTCTTGCCTTCTTTTAAACCTCATTCCTCCTCTGTATGTATTGTTCCCACAGTTCCCATTTTTCCTATGTAGTTTGCTCCTACCCTTTTCTAAAGATCTCATTTCCAGTTGTTTTATCTCTGTTACTATATTTACTACTAGTTGGTTTAGATTTTGATTTTCATTTTCTAGTAATTGCTTTTTTTGGCAGCCACCACAGTTAGACTTAGCAAGGTCTTACCATGTCTAGGCAATTCCAATTCTGTATCATAGCTCAGAAAAATCATTTCCCTTGTCACACCAATCCACCCATCCAGTATCTCAGACAGTGCATACCGCAGGGAATCCTTAAAGTCCATCAATCCACCACACTCCCAGAAAATATATTCCCAAGTACCTCTTTCTTCCCTGTCACACTTCCAACATTTGCTGTCTACCTGAGGAAAAATTCTCTGGAGCCTACTTTGGGTATACAAATATGTATGGAAACATTTCCAAGCAAAAATCCTAAATTGTCTAGATTTTGTCACATATTTGGGAGACATACATATAGTCTCCCATTGTTCCTTTGTGAATTGCTTATCCAGTCTCTCTTCCTAATCCTTTCTAACCTTCTCTTATTGATTCTTATAGTTATCATGCAATATTTTATATGCTCTACTAATTATTCCTTTGTTAATGACAGCTTCTTTTCTAGATTCTACTAAAAAACTCTACTAGTATTGGTCTTTCATTTAGGACCCCCTATTTATTTCTGTTTGCCTATACTCTGATATCAGTCCTTGATAGGGAAGGTAATCTCTAACCTGCAGTCCAAATAAATTCTTGGCCTCTTCCCATTCTATTATCTTTCCCTCCATAGTTATTTACTCCAAATACCTTGGTTCCTTTGCCAGTTTTCTCCAATAAATTCCAACCCCTCTTGCTTATTGTCTATATAATTGCAGTCATCCCTATTGGCAGAATCTTCTTTCTTCATTCCCGTGTTAGCTTAGTTCTTAGGATACTTTCTGCTGCTTCACTGATATAATATTCTGTATGATTATTGTTATTCTCCTTAAAGGCCTGCATCCAAAATCTCAGTCTCTCCTTATTTCTTGAGCTTCTCCCTGTTTCAGCATCATCCCTTTCTACTTTGAATTACAGTTTTCTGCTTGTGTTATGTATAGGAGCCTTAGCTGTGTAGCTCTGAAATAGCCCTTCATATTGGGTAATCCCAATCTGCCCTGTTCTACTGGAAGAATAGCATATCCCACTTGACTCTTGCTGTCTCCCCCTCCCAGATAAAGTCCTTCAGTGCTTTATTATTGCAATCCACAACTTCTCTGGTTGATAAAAATATGTCTGACCTGTATATAAGACTAAAAGGACTAAAAACATTTTGAGGTCCTGAATACTCTCCACTACCCATTCCTTAAATTCCTCTGTTTTCAACAGATAGATTGGAAAGTACCAGTGTCTAATTTTTGTTTCATTACCCTGTGTTTTTATTTTAGTTATTATTGGCGCATGATCTGAAATAGTTATTGGGGGCATATCAAGAACTTCAATTAAATGCACATGTTCTTGTGAAATGTAAATTCTGTCTAGCCTAGCCCAATTTTTATATCTTAGGGAATAATATGTAAATTCACTCTAGGCTCCTGTTACTGAATTCACATCTTCAGTGCCAAATATTTTCATAATTATTTTCATAAATCTTCCCTCCTTTGTTATACTTTCCATTCTGGGCCCCCAGACACATCTTCACTTTTGCAAATCACATTCCAGTCCCAACCTATAAGTAATATTCCTTGCTAAAAACTCGTTATTTCTCCCAGAATTTCCTTAATCTCCATTATAGCAGTTTTAGGTGGAATATAAATACATGCCAGTGTAATCTTCCTCCTTTGCCAGTAGCCCCTTAGCACTACAAAGCTGCCATCATTATTTTTTTTATCCTCTTCTATCACTGTTGGCGCTCCTCTTGCAATTAATATAAGTAGTCTCGTTTTCCTTTGTCCCAGGTAATCCACTGAGTAACCATCCTGAAAACTTTTCATTATCAAATTCACATGTTCAGTTCTTTCTAAGTGTGTTTCCTGTAACATAGCTATTTGCACTCTACATTTTTTAATATAGTTCACTACACCTTTTTTTTTGTATTTATCTGTGAGACCATTGGCATTTAAAGACATTACAGAAAGCATCATTGCATTAAAAAATTATTATTCCCACCTTTTATGTATAACACATTTTTTGTTAAATGTCTAGATCTAGCTTTTCTGTTACATGCATACACTGTTTGGCAGGTTGACCTTTTATACAGTTGTTTCTTGTTGTATCCATTTGAGCCTATATCACAGCTTATCAAAACTTTTTGTTTTATTGCAAGCCCACAATCAAAAAAAAAAACAAACACACCCTTGACACCCCCTAAAACCTATTAACTTAATTCTAACACACAAAACTATGTACATCTTCAAATACTGAAGTTTTTCCCTCCTAATAGGAATAAAAGTCCCAAACTGACAGACATACTCATAGACTTGAGCTAACCTAAAAGAAAGGTTAAACATGCTAAGACACATGGATCCAGTCTCTCTTCTCAGTCTTTTCTATCCTCCTGTGATTGATTCTTATAGTTATACAATATTTTATATCCCCTACAAATTATCTCATTTTTACAGCAGCTTCTGTTCTAGATTTGACTAAAAACTTGACCAGAACAGGTCTTTCACTTAAGGCTCCCTTGTCTCTTACTCATTGCCTAAACACATATTTGGAAATACCTGATATGGAAGGCCATGCAGTTCAAATATCTTCAACTTGGCCTTATCTCACTCTGTTACCTTTGCCTATCTATTTGCTCCCAACACATTGGTTTCTTTGCCAGTTTTCTCCAGTAAAACCCAGACCTCCTCTTGCCTGTTTTCTGTCTTCTCAGTTGGCAAAATTTCCTTTCTCCATTCCTGTGTTGGCTTAGTTCTTAAAATATTTTCTACAATCTTATAAATATAATATTCTTTATGATTGTTATTCTCCTTAAGGATCTGCAACCAAACTCCCGCTCTTTCTTTATTTCTTGGACCCCCACCCCTGCTTTATCATCATCCCTTTCCACTTTGAATTATAACATTCTGCTTGGGTTATGTATATGACCTTTAACTGCGTAGCTCTAAAATGTCCCTTCAAATCAGATAATCCTACACCACCCTCTTCTACTGGGAAGATGAGTTTATCCCACTTAACTCTTTCCTCTTCCTCTCACAGATAAATTCCATCAAATCTTTATTAATTATTGCGCATGAGATATCCCCTGGTTGCTAAAAATATGCCAGACCTCAATATAAAACTAAAGGGACTAAAATGTTTTCCACTGTTTCTGTCTTTCTATCCATATCCATAAATAAGAGCTTATAGTTCCTCAGTCTTTGTATTATCTCTTGTTTGATCTCTTCCCACATATCCTTAACTGCCATAACAGAAGTCTTTCTAACCCATACTCCTAAATACTTCATTTTATTGTGTCCACATAAATATGGGTATTTCTGAACCATTTCATGTATGGGTACATAATTTATAGCTATTGCCTTTGTTTTATCATCATTAATTTTATATCCTGAAAAAAATGGAAACTGTCTCAAAATGTTCCACAACAAAAGTCTTGATTACCAATTATATCCTAGAAGTTATGAGTCCTTTATTATACTTGCCTAAATATAAAGCAAATAACAAAAGAAAGGTGAACACCACTGCCTGATTCCACTATTTAAACACAACGTATTGGAGAGGAACCCTCCCACTTTAATCCCTGCCCAGATCCTTCATTTATCCTCCTAATTAATCTTATTATTGCACTAGGGAATGCAAATTTGATGTACTCATAATATCCAGGCTTACTATGTGGAATGTTTTCTCTATTTCAAGACCCACCAACAACTAAAGTATTATCCTACATTCTATTTCCCTCTGGAGCATCATTGTTGTATTAATTATGTCAAAAGTTTGCCTCCCCTGCACAATACCACAGTAATCCATATATATCAATTTGGGCAACACATTCACTATTTTATTACTTAATATATACATAAATACTACATAATCATGGTTTAAATAGAAATGGGTCTCTCTATGAAGTAGGGCCTGATGGAGCTTTACCCTTTTTGGATAATAAAGTCACCACAGCTTCCATGATGCTGGTGTTTCCCCTCCTTTTAAAATACCATTAAACAAAGTATTCCAGATCTTTATTACTTTCTTCCTTCCTAACCTGCAAACTTATACAGAAATACCATCTGTTCCTGGAGACTTCCTTGCCAATTGTTTATACATCACCATTTTACCTCATCCCCTCCTATCTTAACTGTTGGTTGTTAAATCTCATCATTCTTTAACCTTGGCATAATTAAGTCTTCCTCGAGTATTTCCATTTGTTTTGCTTCCACATTCCTCTGCTTTATACTAAATTTCAAAAATGTTCAAAATATCTCTAATGCCACTATAGGATCATTCATTATTTTTCTTGTCATAGGCTCCCTGTGTTTTGTGACAACTTATTCCACTTTCTGTTGCCTAAGTCATTATGCTAAAAGTTTTTGTGCTCTGGAGTTGTTAACAAAAATAGTTGTTTAACAACAATTTTTCTAAGCTCATACATATTAACTAGATACTACCTTATTTTCTATTTACCACTCTGCAGTTGCTCCCCTTCTTATTCTGTGAAATTCCCCTAATTCTGCAATACTGTAACCTTTGTCAGTCCCTCTTAATAATTCCTATTACAACATAACCATATCTCTTTTATTTCTACCCTATTTTTCAACTCCATTTTTATTTTAACCCACTCACTAGCTATTCCTTCTAAAGAAATTTCTTTCCTCTCTAATATCACATAATTTCCACTACCCAGTCTTTAAATTCCTCTCTTTTTAACAGGTAAATAGAAAAGTACTATTCTCTCATTTTTACTTCATTGCCCTTATCTTAGTTTTTATTGGTGCATGATCTGAAGTAGTTATTGGATGTGTGTTGAAGCTCTAAATTAAATTCACATGCACCTGTAAAATATAATTTCTATCCAGTCTAGCCCAGTTATTGTACTTTGGAGAATAATATGTAAATTATGTCTGAGCTCCTACTACTGACTTCATATCTTCCATACCAAATATTTTCATAAAATTCTACAGAAAGTTAGACTCTTTCCCTTCTAGGTCCCCTTCATATGTCCTAACTGCTGCAAATGAATTTCAAGTCCCAACCTGTAAATAATAGCTTATTATTTCTTCCAGTTTTTCGTTAGCGCCATTATTGCTGTTTTTTAGTGGAATATAAATATATGCCACTGCAATCCTCCTCTCTTAGCAGCAGCTCCTTACTACCACAAATATACCATTATACTGTTTATTCGTCTTCTATCATTATTGGAGATCTCAAGCAATCAATATTATTATACCCCTTTTCCTTTGTCCCCAATATTCTGGTGAATAGCCATCCTAAAATCCTTTCTTTGTCAAATTCACATGTTCATTTAATTTTAAATGCATCTCCTGCAGCATTGTTATCTGTGGTCTGCATTTCTTAATATAATTCAATACTCTTTCCTTTTTGTCTGTAAGGCCATTTACATTCCAAGATAATATGGACATTATGATTAAAGGCTGGCTGAATATGAGATTTCTCAAGAGAACCTGTTCCAAACAATACTAAAGTTAGAAGGCAAAGTGCATAGAGAAAACCTGAGATTTTCAGATGTACCAGAGAAACTAGAAGGTATGGACTGTATTAATGTTATGAAAGCACATATAAGCAACTGGACAGCTATTTGTTAATTGAAAGGACACCTTGAGTGCATGCTCGAAACCTGGCTATGTGAAAGCAGCCAAAACCTGTATTAGTAAAGATGCAATAATACCAGCAGAAAGAGTTGATCCTGACAAAACTATGGCAAAATGGGACTTCCAAGATGGCTGCACATTGAGTAACTACTTAACTCCAGCTCTACCAGCGTGATAACAGAAATTCAGGGGACATTTGTGTTTCTGGGTGAATTTCAGTAACTGGCTAGTAAGTGCATGGCCTGGATGCCAGGAAAAAAGAAATACAGAGGACCTGAAGTAAAATCAGCTGCAAAAGGTGAGGAAAAAACACTGACTGGGAAAAGTACTGCAGCTGTTCAGCAAAAAGCAGTGCAAGCGCCAGACTTCCAGTAACCCAGAGGAAAGTATAAGACAACTGCACACATACCTGGTTAAAATAAACAAAACACTGATGGGGTATATCAACTCAAACAACAAAATGATGAAAAAATGGATGAAGCTTTAAACATAAATTCAGATAAAGTGATAAAACTGAAAAAATCAAAAGTCGAAGAGATATTTTAAAAAATAATAGAATTAGAGGGCAGAGCACGTAGGGAAAACCTGAGATTTTCAGCTGTACCAGAGAAGCTGGAAGGAACAGACTGTATTAATTTTATGAAAGCACAAATAAGCATCTGGACTGGTATTCCACAGCAGGAGCTGTTAATTGAAAGGGCCATACTTCTCAACTGTACAGATTTTCAGACTGTCCAGATTTTTTCTCTAATATTTTTGGTCTGTTTTTTTTCATACAGTTGTGGTTTTCTGGAAAATTAGTGGCAAATCATTAAAGACTGAAGTTAGAAAATGATGACAGACATTTGAGTTTCAGACTTCATACCCTTCAGAAAGTTCATGCTAATGCAAAACCTATTATTCTATCAACTTTCTAAGTTTGTAAGAGCAATATCTTGTTCCTTTTTTAGGCTGTTGTCCCACTTTTATATTTACCTTTTTCCAGATTTCTTGCAAAAAGAGGTTGAAAGGTATGAAAAGGGCACATTGTGTGCTTGTGGAGAATGATTACTCATTGTACACCAGGCAGAAGAGGATTAAATGTATTCTACTACTCATAGAATATTAAGAAACAGGCATAATATTCAAACTGCTGTACCCAGCTATCTTCAATATATTCTTTCCTGGATGGACAAAATAATTTTTTGATGAAGTACATGCTAAGGAGGAAATACAAAAGTCTGTCCAACAAAAAGTGAGCTGTGAAACAGAGAGAGGTTCTGCTTCTTGTTCTTCTAGTAATAAAGATCACAAAAGGACAGTGAAAACCTTTTCCAATGTTTCAATGGAAAAGGCTGAAGAGAAGGTAGGGAGCATGAGAGTTGACTAGAACAATCAAGTGTATGTTGGAAATGAACCAGAGACAGGAACTGGCAAATGGAGATGAAAAGGACTAAAAACATTAACTTGGAAATTGACAGATGTAGGATTACAAAGCAGTAATTATATTTGTGAAATATGACAGAACAAGAAATTCTGGAAATATTGCACTTTTTTGGGCTCATCATAAATGTTTGGAAAAATACATATGGGAGGGGAAGAATAGGGAGAAAGTTAATTGTAAGTAAAACATGGTTTCTTTATATTATTAGTTTTATAGTGTATGGTTTTCTGTGCATGCTATAAAGTAAAGTTTTCTCAGTTATTTTAAGTGTAATGGGGATACTATTGTAAACATGTGCTCCTGTTTTTTTTCTTCCTTCTCCTTTTTTACACCTTTATTGAATTAGCACTTGTGACATAAGCAAATTTACATTTATATAAAAGCAATCAAATTGTATTAACAAGTCCATATTTACAAACATTAAACTTCACATATATTGTTATATATTGTATAGCCTAAGCAACATTACATACATGATTCAATTCCTGCTCCTTTTTTAAACAAGAAGCAACTTAATTAAATCATCACTTACAACATTGGCAATCATACATTTCTATAAATGAAAACAATCCACACCATCAAAATCCTAGTTGCAAGCATTTTACATCACAAACCATACTGACACACTCCCAGATGTAAACATTATACATCATTTATAATCTACCCATTCATTTTCAGTTAAATATTACATGGCTCAATTAAGTCCTATCTTCTGTTACACCTCATTCCTCCCCATATGTATTCTTCCCACAATTTCCATTTTCCCTATATAGTTTGCTCCTCCCCTTTTCTAAAGATCTCAGTTCCATTTGTTTTATCTCTGTTACAATATTCATTACTTCTAGTGTAGCTGGTTTAGATTTTGATTTCCATTTTCTACTAATTGCTTTTTTGGCAGCCACCATAATTAGACACAGCAAGGCCTTGCTATGTCTAGGCAGTTCTGATTCTGTATCATATCTCAAAAAAATCATCTCCCTTGTCACACCAATCTGCCCACCCAGCATCTCTGATAGTGCATCCCACAGGGAATGTTTAAAGTCCACCAACTCACTGCACTCCCAGAAAATATGTTCCTACTTACCTCTTTCTTCCCCGTCACACCTCCAATATTTGCCTACTACCTGAGGAAAAATTCTCTGGAGTCTACTTGGGGTATAAAAATATGTAAACATTTTCAAGCAAAAAATCCTAAATCTTCTAGATTTTGTTGCATATTTGGGAGACATACATATATCCTCCCATTGTCTCTTTCTGAATTGCGTATCCACTATCTTTTCCTAATCCTTTCTAACCTCTTCTGATTGATTCTTATAGTTATCATGCAACAGTTTATATGCTATGCTCTACTAATTATTCATTTTTAATGGCAGCTTCTGTTCCAGATTCTACTAAAAACTCTACCAATGTTGGACTTTCATTTAGGACCCCCCTATTTCTTTCTCTTTGCCTATATTCTGATATCATTCCTTGATAGGAAATGCAATCTCTAACCTGCAGTCCAAATAAATTCTTAACGTCTTCCCATTCTATCATATTTTGATCTCTAGTTATTTGCTCCCAGTACCTTTGGTTCCTTTACCAGTTCTCTCCAATAAATTCCAGTCCCCTCTTGCCTGTTGTCTATATCCCTAATTGCAGTCATCCCTATTGGCAGAATCTTCTTTCTCCATTCCCATGTTGGCTTAGTTCTTAGGATACTTTCTGCTACTTTATAGCTATAAAAACACAGTGGCAAGGAAGTATTAAGAGCTGAACAAAATATCTAATAGATTTCATTAAATATTTTGTTCAGCTCTTAGTGCTTCCTTGCCACTGTGTTTTTATTTCTTGGTTTAGCACTCAATAGTGGTTTGTGCTACTTTATAGATATAATAGTCAGTATGATTAATGTTATTCTCTTTAAAGGGCTGCATCCATACCAAAATCAGCCCTGAGACCTTTAGCAACTATCTCTCTGCTGTCCTTCCTCTAACACCTCTCCCTTGATGAAGCTGTTCATCAATTCAAATCCATTTTCCTAAACATCGTAAAATCCCTTGCCCCTCCCAGAACTGTAAGAGTCAAATCTTGCAGCTCCCCCTGGCTCACCAGGTCTACCCTATCTCTCATCCAAAATAGAGATTCTGCATGGAAACTCTGATTTAAGACAAAATCACACTTGCACCTCCAAAAATATAGGGAACTCCTTAACCTGTCCAAAAAACACTTAAACATTTATAGAAAATGCATCTACCACTCACCTGTAAATACTCAACCTTACAACCCCAAAAAATTCTTGAATACTGTCAACCAAATTCTCCACTCTAGAAAACCCTCAACACCAAATCCCTGCCCTAATAATTCACCTCAATAAACTGGCTCCACATTCAATACCTACTTTACTGATACCATTAGCAAACTTATGCCAACTTCCAACCCAACCAATCTCTCACTTCCCACCCCCTACTAAAAAACTGCCCTTTGTCACGAACACCCATATCTGCTAGCTACATCAAAAAGCTTCTTCTCAAACTTAAACCATATTCCCCGTCAGCTGACAAATTGCCATCTGTATTCCTTGAGGCTGCAGCTAACTCCATAGCTTACCCAGTTTCCATCTTCATAAACCGCTCAATCCATGAATCCACTGTCCCAACTCTCGAGAAGAATTTCTACACTATACCTATCCACAAAGGTGGAAACTCTATATAACTCTTTAATTATTACCCATTTACCATACTCTCTGCCCTCTCTAAAATTTGTGAACATTGCAAGCATAAACAAATCCTGTCCTGTCTCACTCAAGAAAATCTCATCACCCCTACCGAGCATGGTTTCTGCCCCACCACAACACTACTACTGCTTTAATTTCCTTTACTAACTCCCTGTCCTAAGCCAGAGACAATAATAAACTGGTCTCATACCTCTTTTTAGACCTCTCCAAAGCCTTTGATAATGTCTCCCACCCTATCATACTCTCCAAACTTTCTCAACTAAACCTCTCCCCTGCAACTATCTCCTGGTTCACCAGCTACCTCACTAATAGACAGCAATCTGTCAAATGGCTTTCTGCTTTATCTCCCTTTCTCCCCATAAAAATAGGTGTCCCTCAAGTCTCAATCCTTGGCCCCCTTTTTTAACATTTTTACTAATCACCTCCACACATCATGTCCTCAGTCATCCATTATACAGTATGCGGATTACTCCACTACCATCATTGCTGCTGACAACCCTTCTGAACTACTCACCCTAACTCAAACCTTTTTTTAACCTCACTGAAACTTGGCTTACTAACAACCAGCTTGTACTAAACCCTAAAAAGACAAAACTCCTCCTATTCCTACCAAAATTTCTGTAACACCTTAAATCCTGTTTTACCATCTCTTCACTAAACAACACCATTATCACACCTGAATCACACACAAAACTTCTGAGATTGATCATCAACGACCAGCTGAAATTCGACCCCCATGTACACCACTATATTAAGAAAATCCAACAAAAGCTCGGCCTACTCTACAGAAACAATAGATTTCCTACCCCTAGCTTGAGAATTTCACTTGCTCAGGCTTATCTTCTCCATAACTTCTTCTATAGCTCTCATATCCTTAGTCTTCCCTATTATCCAAACTCAAAACCATATACAACAAAGTAGACAGATTTGCAGCCAGCCTCGCTCCAACATTGCACCAATGTCTTGCTCTCCAACCACTCAGCTGGTTAGAGTTTCACAACCAACTCTTACTTACTCAACTACTCTTTATCCACACTATCCTAAACAAGCCCTCCTCCTGTCCTAGTATATCTTCTCTTGTCTCCATCTATAACCCACCACTCACCCTCAGAAGTTCTGATCAATATCTCTTACAAATTCACAAACCTAAACAATCATTGGACAAAACCTGTGCAGCTATCTTAAAGGCTCTGTCTTGGAATAAGCCTCCCATGGCCCTCAGAAATGTCACTCATGCTCATGAATTCAAGACATCTCTCAGAAATTACCTTTTCAGTACCTGGAGATGTTTCTGCAACCATCCCACCTGAAATATTCCCTTTCTTCTCTCATCCTCTCCTTTTTCCCCTTCCCTGACCTTCCTTCCTTCTCCTCCTGTTCCCACAATCCCACTATGTCTTCTATCATCCTGTATCAGTGGCATAGCTAGAGGGAGGCAAGAGGGGTGGTCAGCCCTAGGCGGCACTTTTGTGACTGTCACATTTACTTTAATAATCTAAGTAAAACAAGCATAATTTTAAACACAGTACACCATTCCGCTACTAACAAGTGTTCTGTTCCTGCGTGAGTAAGGAGATCAGATTATTCATTTTGCTTGATGCTGTGTGTATGTGAAATGCCCCAGTTAGGTACATCTAGTGGTTAGTGTTACTCAGGCTCAAACCCCATACTTTAGGTACAAGGAACAAGAGCCTGAATTCTCTACCCATGCCACCACTTGTGATTCAAGGAGTTTAGTCCATAGCTCTCAGCTGTCTAGATTCTCACAGAATGTCTGGAATGTTTGGCTTATACTTTTGATCTGTTCCTCTTAAAATTTTGGGTTTCTGGCAAATCAGTGAGAACTAAATTCACTAAATAATGATAGCCATTTAAGTTTCAGTCTTCCTATATTTCAGGAACCTCATGGTAACACATTTTATTCAAGCAACTTTCTAAGATTATACAAGCAATGTTTAAAATATGTCCTTGGTTTTGAGCCTTTGCCCCCCCCCCCCCAATACATTTTTACTTTTTCCAGATTTCAAAGTTGAGAGCTATAGTTGAGTGTCAAATGGATTTTACAAGGAGCTGAGAGCTTCAGGGGAAGAGAAGTTTAGTGCTGCTTATGCCAAATCTCTTTGCATTGTTAGTAGCACACTAGGTAGTATACTTGCTTTTGATGCAGAAGGCTGTGGGTTCTACTCCCACAGTATGCAGATGGATTGCTGATACTGTACTATGTTACTTTAAAAGGGTAGATTCTGCAGTACTGAGAATGTCCTCCTTTGGAGGAGATACCTAGTAACTATGACCTTGTTATCATTTTGCCATCCATTCCATATTGCAATATTACTAGTTTATCATTTGTTTAAGGTAACATAGGCAATTTATTCTTCAAGGGCAACAAGCACTTTATTTGTAGATGAAATAATGAAATATAAAGTTGTTTGCTAGAAGCAACCTCTTCATAGGTTCATAGGTGTGTACTAGGCTAATGGCCCTGGAGCCTTTACAAGCCTAGCCCATAGAGGTGCCCTGGCATCGTGCCACCCAACGTTAGTTCCCAGTGCCTCTATCAAGTAGAGCCACTGGAGTGATCCCCGGGGTGAACTTTCTATTTCCTATCCACTCATCAAGATTTCTCTTGAAGAGGGCCAGTGAAGTCCTCTGCTTGACATTTATGGGAAGTCTATTCCAGAGCATGTGCAGTCTCTGGGTTATGAACCTGTCCCTCCAGCATGTTCTGTTGATTGTGGTAATGGAGTTGAGGTCTCTGGAGTGTGTGGTATGGAGGGATTGGGATTTCTTTAGATGTAGCATTTCTAACACAGCTGGGTCAGACATGGCTTTATAAGTCAAGCAGAGATCGCCTCTTAGTAGATGATATGAGACAGAGAATAGCTGGAGTTTTTTTTAGTCTGTCCATGTAGGACATGTGCTCAAGGCCTAGCATCCTCTTCATGAGGTACGTTTGTGGCCTTTCCAGCTGTTACGTGTCTAGTGAGGTACATGCCACATGGGGCATTATACTCGATGATTGGCCTAATGAGGGAAGAGTAGAGAGAGAGATGATAACCTCTTTCTTCCTGGATGCAAAACCCTTGGTATTGAGTTCTGCCACATAGAAGGACTTTCTGACCACTGTGGCAATGTGGTGGTCGAAGGAGAGGTTGCTGTCAACCTGTGTCCCCATATCTCTTATAACACCTTTAGTATTCAGTAGGCTCCCATTGATGTGGTAATTAGTGGGAACTGAGTTTTTCCCAAAGGGGATGATGACGCATTTTTTTGGCGTTAAGCTTAAGGCCATGGTTTCAACACCAGTCATTGGTCTCAGTGAGGGCTTTCTGTAGGATGCCTACATCACTTGGGGAGTTAATAATGACTCCCAGCTTGCAGTCATCCGTGAACTTGGTCAGCCAGAGTCCCTTTGTGTTGGCCTGGACTTCTGAGAAGTAGATGCCAAACAGAACAGGACCCAGGACTGATCCCTGTGGGACTCCACTTATGACTGGTCAGCAGTCTTACTTGGAGTCGGCTACTTTCACACTGTGGGTTCTATCTGTGAGCCAATTTGCAACCCACCTAGTGATATAGGGGTTGATGCCTAGTTTGGTGAGTTTATCAATAATTCCTGAGTGGGGAATGGTATCAAAGGCCTTGGCCAGATTGAGGGAGGCTGTATGAAATGCCTTCCCCTCATCCACAGCTCTGGTGACTGACTCAAAGAAGTCAACCAGGTTGAGCAGGCATGATCTACCTTTCACAAAACCACATTGTGTGGGATCTAGAGTTTGCAGATTCCCTATATCCTTGTTAATTAGGTCCATGATGATGCCCTCCATAGCCTTACATATCAGACTCGTCAGGCTAATGGGGTGATAATTCCCAGGATCTGTAGTCGCTCCCCCTTTATGGAGAGGGATAACTGTAGCAGTGCACCATTTGGTAGGGACAAAGCCTGAGGTGAGGCTGTGATTGAACAGGGCACACAGATGAGGTGCCAGTTCACTTTGTAGTTCATGTAGAAGACATCCAGGGATATTGTCAGGTCCCATGGAAGCTGTATTCTTGACCTTGGACAATGCAGCTTTAACCTGTGCTGCAGTAATACTGGGTGCCTGGCATTCCTCCGGTATTTTGATTGGTCCTTGTGGGGGGAGGGGTAAAGTTGGCACTGAATCTGTTGGCCAGTATGTTGACAATATCTGTTGGCTCAGTATAGGAGGTACTATTGTGCAGTAACTCAGAGCAAACCTGGGTATTGCCGTATAGATTCATGCTATAACTAAAGAAGGCTTTGTGGCTATTTTTAGTGTCTGCCATAATTCTGCCTTCATAGCTGGCTTTAGAGGTTTTGATGAGGGATCTCAACTTTTTGTTGAGGCTAATAAAGGAGATTTTCCAGTCTTGGAACCTCACTTTTTTCTGCAACAGTTTCTTCCTTCTGTTGTAGAGTTTATTAATGGCAGGGATCACAGCATTGGTGTATGATTTGGCAGTCATGTATCTATTTTCCATTGACATGGGTGCTGTGAAGTTAGCCACCTTTGTTTTTAGGAGCCCAAAGTCAGCTTTGGAGAAGTTTTTCATGGTGGTTACCTTTGCAGGGGGTGTGAGTGAGATGTGGATTTCCATGGTGATTAGTTTGTGGTCAGATCTAACCAGGGAGGAATTGACTATTGGTGTAGATCAATGGTTGCCCATGTTAGTAATAACCAGGTCAAGGATGTTGCTTCCTCTAGTGAGGGTAAGAATGAGCTGGTCCAGGGGACTGAAACTGATGAATTTCAGGAAGAGTTGGGCCAGTGTATTGGTACATGAGTAGTTTTCCCAGCTGATGGAGGGGTAGTTGAAGTCACCTAGTATGACAGTGTTGGGTTGGACCCTAATAGTTTCCAGGGTGTTTAGGAACATGGAGTGAGATTCTTGGGACATGGTTGGGGACCTATAGGTTCATAGGTTGGTACTAGGCTATCAGCCCTAGGGCCTATACAAGCCTAGCCATAACAATTCCCTGGCTATTTCTTAATTTCCTATCTCCCATCCAGTCATCAAGGTTCCTTTTGAAGAGGGCCAAGGAGGTGCTCTGCTTGACATGTATGGGCAGTCTATTCCAGAGTATGGGGAGTCTCTGGGTCAGGAACCTATCCCTCCAGCATGTTTTGTTCATTGTGATGACAAGGTTTAGGTCCCTGGTGCATGTGGCTCTGATGGATTGGGATTTCTTTAAGTGTAGCATGTCCAACGGCTCTGGGTTTGACATGGCCTTGTATGTTTATAGGTTTATAGCAGGCTATGACCTGAATCGCCTTCTTACCCAATGTTAGTTGTACTTGAAGGATCTCAGATGCATTATGCTGGGTTACTAGTCTGGATGTCTACATATCCTTTATGAATATGGAGACACCACCACCTTTGGAGCTTCAGTCCATGTTCTGGGGCTGAAAGGTGTGGAATGAGTTATAGTTTGGTGGCGCAGGGGTGCTTTCTGCTAGTTTAAACCAGGTCTCCATTACAGCACAAATGTCGATGTTCTCCATTTTGAGGAGTGCTTCGAGCAAGTGCATCTTGATATCTAGACATCTAGCACTGAGCAGCATGACCCTCAGATTGCATTTATTTTTAGCTTTTATGGTGGTAATTTGATCTTTGGAACATCGCCTAAAAAGGCACTATAGGGGTGGCAAGAGCCTTAGCCAGTATCCAGAAACCAAAGTGTGACAGATGCAGGCCATCTCTGGCAAAGCATCAAGGTCTGTCAGTCATGTCATCCCAAGCAGACCGATACTGGATCCCCTTAGAATGACACCAGAAACTTAGCCAGTTGTTGAAGTCAATCATTTTCTGATTGTACTGCGGTATCATTCTGGGTGATGGTAGGATGCTGCTCAGAGCTAGGGTCATACCCGCCTGGGCTACATAATCCAAGAGCTCCTCCATGTCTCTTTTTATGTAGTCCAGGGAGGTACATTTCAGGTCATTCACACCCACATGGACAGTGACAGAGCCATACTTGTACTTGTTGTGGAGTGACCTGAGTATGTGTGTTATGTGTCAGATTCTGGCACCTGATAGACAGCTGACTGTTACCTTCTCCTTATTCAACCTAGTGAGTGGGACATCAGTGTGCCTCACTATCAAGTCACCTTTGACAAGTGTATTGGGCAAGCTGTTTTGCCTTAAGGCTTAGGTTGACGGGCACACTGTGTAGGTGAGCTATGTGTCTTGTGGTTTGTGCTGTGTTGTGGTGGTTGAGTGCATTGGAGCCTTGGAGGTCTCTGCTGTTTGGGTAGATTTCTATTGAGAGCCTTCATGAAGGTGGGTGTATGGTTTGTGTTTTTATGTGAGAGCTGTGATGGTGGGTGTTCTGGAGGGCTATGTGTTGCATGTGGTGTGGTGCAGGTGTTGACCTTCTCCTCTTGACCAGCTATTCCAGTCTTGGCTTGAGAGTGCATGGCTTCCAGTTTGAATATATAAGTGTGAGTGTTGGAAGGTAAGGGGAGAGGGTTGTCTGTGTACATGAGGCAGTTGCTACGCTGCCTCAGAATGCCCAAGTTCATAAGGTTAATAGGAGAAAGCACAGGGAACTGACCTTTAGACATGCCAGGAAGGATGGTCATTATTAGTAAGTACTGGAGCTGTTTTTATATATATTCCTTTTACAGCAAAAATGTCACTCAAGGTCTCTGAGTCTGTACAGAGCACCGCCAAACACTTGAGGGGAAATTAATATGCAGACCCTGAAAATTTAAGGATGAAGTATTTAGGCAGATATTCTGAAGTTAGAAAGAAATCAAGCAGTACTTACTGGAAAATAAGGAATTAGCTTGTCAAGAATGATAAAAAGAGGGTAGTTGCATGAATGGCTACTGCCTGGCTACTACTAATGCTGGTCTCAGCACAGCTTCACTCTGTTGGGATACAATACTCCTTTGCTTTTTCTCCTTCACCAGAAACAAAATGTTAGCACCAATCCCAAGAAGAGAAGCAGGTCACGGCCTGTTTGGTGATCCACAGTTTTGTCCCAGATGATGCAAGGGCCTACAGGCTTGTAGCCTTTTTCTGGTAGATGCCTCAATTAGCAACCAGACCAATCAGGTATGTTAAGCACAGACACTCTCTCTCTCCAACCAGAAAGAGTCAGGAATCAATGCTCCTACTCTCACCAGGATCAGAATATAATCACAGATTCCAACCTGTCATCTATAAAGCAGTTATTAAGCTTTCTGGTGATCATCAGTCTCCAGGAAATAATGTAACTGCACTCATTCTCTCACCAGGAGAAAAGAGAAGCACTAATCCCAAGATGCCTACTGAGAGGCAGAATGTGGGCTCTCCGATAACTGGTGGTCTTGCAATAGATGCTTAAATGTAAGATGAAAAATGGTTTATCCTAAAAACTGCAGTGTGCACTAGAGGAATTAGATGTGAAAGTAGGTAACTTAAGTGTTACCTGTCTAAAAAGTTATGTTTTAGTGGAGAGTCACTATTTTTAAAACAGCAAAATAGATTGAAAGGGGGTGGTCACTTTTGTATTATGGTACTATGGAATACAGTAGGATGGCCAATACATTTAAATAGTTGAAGTGGAGTGATTTCATAAAATGATAAGTTTGTGCTTACTCACACCAGCCAGAAAAAGCAGAGAGGAAATGAGATGTATGGTCAAATTGACATAAGGGGCAGGCAACTAGAAAGACAGTAATGCTTAAGAACACAACAGTAACCAGGTGGCAGGGTGGGAAAAATTTCTGTCTGACTCACAAGAAACAGAGCTGTGGTCTCTTTTCAAGTTTTAATATGCAGTTAAAAGTAGATTACAAGTAAACCAAAGTGTAAAGAAAACAAATCACAGTATACAAAATAGAAAAGGGCAATAAAGTAATACAAAATACAACAAATATAAAGCAAACTAATGTTTCCCTCACAGCAAACAATAGCAGAGTCTGGGTGAGCCAGAGATCATTAGTTACAGATCTCTTTAATGTCGAATTATTTAGATGACTTTTACTTCTGCAGAGGTTGTGCATATTTACTGATATTGGTGGATTGTAGTTACAGAAGTTTGAGTAGACTTTTATGATGGAAATGTTCTAAATTGGGCAGTTTTGTCATTATTGGTTTATGCATTTTGTTTCATTACTTACGGGAAAAATATTCAAAACAATAAATTTAAAACATGCTCTAACAAGTGTGCTGTATTACACAAGGAATATAATTTAATACTATCAGGAAGGTAAATCAAAGAATACATGTATTTTTGCATGATCCTAAATATGTGTGCAAGAGGCCTATAATTTGAAAACAGCCCAAAGGTTCTATCTGCCACTGGCCAGACACATTTTCTTTGAATGTGGGTTTCATTGTTGTTTCAATGAATGTGAGTTTCAAGGGCAGAGAAGTTTTAATGCTAAGTCTGTTTTCATTGTGAGACTGTATTGCTTTGTTTAGTAGATGTCTGTCACTGTTTGTGCTATAAAATTTTAAATAAAAGTTTTAAATTAAATCCAAATAATCATTGTAGAAGTAAACCATAAAGCAGTATGCACATTGAAGTGTTTACAGTAAATGGGGAGCAATAGCCAAGTAATGGGACACTGGAATGGCTTCTGGGGGGCGAGCTATGTATAGGGGGCCCCATGTGACCATGATTTTGTGTGTGGGGGGTGGCAAACTTAGACAGCCCCGGGTGGCACAAAATCTAACTATGCCACTGTACTGTATATTTCTATTATAATCTATTATTCTTTTCTATCGATATCCAATATACTAACAGCCTATGAACATCTCTGTATCTCTGAACTTCACCACCCCTCTCAGCATACTTTACTATTAACTCAAGCATCCTGCTTTAACAATATAAACATAACATCAACACCCTCCTACATACTTCCTAAGTATCACATACTAGCCCATATTACTTACCTTCAATCCAGAAAATCTCCTTACATCTTCTCCAAAACTTTAAAGATCACAGTCACACCTCAGCTACACCCCCTATTAGATGGTGACATTCACTCCAATCCTGGCCTCAACAACATAGATACCACTGACCCCCAAACCTTCATTCCCTCCACCTCTTACACCCAAACAAAACCTTCTAACTCTCTCCTAATAGCACATCTCAACATTTGTAGCATCAATGATAAAATCACCCACCTTCATGCACTCCTAGATGTGCATTCCTTTGACATTCTATGCCTTACTGAAACATGGCTAAAACCTACAACCCAAGATAAGGAAATTACCCCACCTGGATACAATATTCTGAGAATAGATCGCAAGGCTAAAAAAGGTGGGGGTGTAGCTATCCTTTACAAATCTGGGCTACAAGTCACTACTCTTGATATACAGCTTCCTACTTGTAGTAATGCAGAAATCCTTACAGCAAAGCTTCAAATCAATACCTTTAAATCAATTTATTTAATATGCTCCTATCTTCCCCCTGGAAATAACATCAATACCCTTGAAAATATCCTTAGCTGGCTCTCCACTTACCTACCCCAAGAAACTATAGCACTGGGCGATTTTAATATTTACTGGAATACCTATAGTTCACATAACCCAACAACCCATATAAACCTATATGGCTTTTCCCAACTAATTACCTCCCCTACTAGAATCTATAAACCTAATACCAAGGAAAGCACCTTAGATTGGATCCTTGTTAACAATCCTCCCTCCTCATATAAAGCAGGCATCCTTCCTGATGACATTAGTGACCATTCACTAACCTTTGTACATAGACAAAAGATCACCATTCCTAACTCTAGCTTGTTTAGAACTACTCGATTTAATAAAAATTTTAATCTTCAAAATTTCCACACCGAACATAAAGCATGTGGCTGGTCTCCTCTAAAATACTTACAACTTGAGGAAGCAGTGTTATACTTCAACACCAAATTCCTACAAATCCTAGACTACCATGCCCCTATTCACTCCATCAGAAACTGCACAAAAACTGCTCCATGGGTTACAAATGAAACTAGACAAAAAAATCACATTAAGAAATAAGATTTGGGCCAAAAGGAGAACCACTAGAAATCCGGCAGACCACCTAAAATGTAAACAGTTGAGAAATACTACCAAAACATCTGTGCTTCATGACAAAAAAAACTTTTACTTTCAACTCCAACAGACCCACCAGCACAAACCACAAAAGTCTGGTCAGGTATAAACAGGCTCTTACACCCAGGTCGCACCAAAACACCAATCCCATCAGGTTCCACCCATGACAATCCTAAGCTTATTGCTGATGCCTTCAATACCTTCTTTACTGATACCATCCAATCCCTAGCCAATTCTTTAACCCCTGTTACCACAAGTCTGCCATTCACTATAGCTAACTTATCTCCCTCATTTCATTTACAACCTGTACCTACATCCTTTATTTGTACCCTCCTCCAAAAAAGTACAGTTGTGTACACTTACCATAAATGCAGATGTTCGAGTGTACTCACTGTTGCAGTCATTACATTTGGGCAATCTGCTGGCAGGTTCCCCTCATTCGGCCTGATTAACAAAGTCTTGGGTCCTATATTGGTTGCTGTCCCTTCTTCCATGATGTCAGGTCGTCAGGGGTATAAAACATGCAGCCAAAGCCATTACATCAGTTTTTCTTGCCCCAGATGTCAGGTGCCCCCCTAATGGGGAGCAAATAAAATTAAAAAAACAAAATTATACCTCCAACCAAAAGCAAATACACCAAAAAGGCTTTTAAGCATAGTAAAGGAAAGTAGAGGTATAGCCAAAGAAAAGTAGGGGGTTGTAGGGAGGGTAACCAGGATTGCAACAGTGAATACACTCAAACATCTACATTTATGGTAAGTGTACACAACTGTACTATGTTATTCATGTTTCACTGTTGCAGTTATTACATTTGGGTAGATTCCCAAAGCTATGGTTGGGAAGAGGAGTTTGTACAGCATTAGGGCCAGCTATAAGGCCCTGTAAGACAGCAGTGGCAAAGCCAGCTTTGGATTTAGAGAAAATTGGTAAATGATAATGCTTCGTGAAAGTATGAACAGAAATCTAGGTAGCAGCTTCTAGAATATCCCTGGTAGGAACACCTCTGAGAAAGGCTGCATAAGTAGATGCAGCCTTGGTGGAGTGAGATCTGATCCCCTGGGGGATAGGTTTTCCATGATGCTTATAGCAGAAATGAATGCAATGACTTATCCATTTGGAAATGGTTTGTTTTGAAATAGCCTTCCCCTCTGCCCCTGCAGCAAATGCTACCAGCAATTGTTCAGATTTTCTTTGAGATTTAGTCCTGTCCAAGTAGAATCTAAGTTGCCTGTGCACATCCAAGGAATGCAGAATCCATTCCCCTTTGTTCTGTGGATTGGGAAAGAAGGTTGGCAAATGAATAGACTGATTAAGAGCCACACTGGAAACCACCTTGGGCATGAAGGATGGATTGGTCCTGAGAGATACCATGTCCGCATGAAAGATGATGAAAGGCTCCACAGCCTTAAGGGCCTGTAATTCAGATATCCTTCTAGCTGAAGTAATTGCTAAAAGGAAGGCTGTTTTCCAGGAAATAAATTTTAAGTCTGCAGTAGCAGCTGGCTCGAAAGGAGATAGATTGAGATTCTCCAAAACAAAGTTAAGGTCCTAGGCAGGGGCAGGAGCTCTCCTGGGTGGTCTCAAGTTATTTGCCCCTCTGAGATACTGCTTGAGCAGAGGATGAGAGAAGATGGGTGGTTCTGTGTTATAGTGAGCTGAAATAGCCGAGGCACGGATTTTAATAGAGGAAAAAGACAGGCCCTTGTGAAGCATCTCGGTTAAGTATTGCAAAAACTGAGGTAAATTGGGTGCTGCTGTGCTCATCCCTAAAGAATGGTTCCAGGCACAGAATCTTTTCCATTTGTCAGCATAAGATTTTCTAGTACTAGGTCTTCTAGCCTCCAAGATGACATCCATCACAGGCTTGCTGAGGGATGATAAGGGTAAATTTAAGTGATTAGCCAGGCTGCAAGGTTCAATGTTGGAAGCTGAGGGTGCAGAGACAGCAGGGAAGTTGTCTGAGGCAGGTGCCATGGAGATACTTACGACACACTGCGTAGGAGTGGGTACCAGTGTTGGCACGGCTAGTCTGGAGCAATCAAAATCATTCTTAGTTTGTCCTGTTTGACTTTCAGCAGAACTATGGAGAGCAGAGGCAGAGGGGGAAAAACGTAGACTGATAGTTTTTTTCAGCTGAAGGAGAGAGCATCCACTTTCCATGCTTGTTTGTGGGGAATCCTTGTGCAAAACTTGTTCAACTGGTAGTCCTGGGGGGAGGCAAATAGATCTATGTCTGGGCTTCCCCATTTGTTTGTCAACATGTTGAAAATCCGTGGTTCCAGTTGCCACTCGTGTGAGCCAATGAGTTTTCTGCTAAGTGCGTCTGCCAGTGTGTTCAATTTTCCTGTCAGGAATTGAACTTGTAAGTGCACTTGGTAGCTCAAGGCTGTGTTCCATAATGCCATTTGCTAGTCTGCAGAGGGGGTAGGAATATGTACCCTCCTGCTTGTTTATGTACCACATAACCGTGGTGTTGTCCGTCTTTACCATTAGTTGTCCTGGAAGAATGTAGTCCTTGAAGGCTGTCAGAGCAGTCTGTACAGCTAACATTTCTTTTTGATTGATGTTTGCTTTTTTCCCACTTTTCTGAGACTTAAAAAAGTTTCTGAATTTCCTGTGTGCACTTATTTTTAAAATCGTTTTTTTCTTAAAACTTGCATTTTATCTGTCTCTGGCCTAGCACTCAAGAGTGGGGTCATTTACTGCACTGTTCTAACTTGTTGATACTTGTGAACCTCTGCTTTCCTTAAAAAAAACAAAAAAACAAAAAATCTTGCTTTTTTCCCACTTTTCTGAGACTTAAAAAAGTTCAGTTACAGATTTGCTGCTCTGAACTGTTTGTAAGTTTCTTGGAGGCCATTGTTTGCTTGGGCTAAAGGGAAGTCTATGTGTTCATCAGTGGCAGTGATAAACATTGAGCAGCCTGCCTGCCCCTGTGGGAGTGGTTACTGCCTTTAAACTGTAGTTTTATTGGCCATTTTGGGTCAATTCCTAACTCCTTGATCTCCCTCTCTTAAAACCCTCTTTTGCGCGGTTTTGCACATTTTTGCGCATAGCGCAACATCGGGCAGTGCCGCCTAATTGGGTTTAAACTATTCCTGGCTCCACAAAGTCTGCTCTTCACTTTTTCCCTTAGAACTGCTCTATCTCTCAAATTAAACACCATATTCTCATTCTAAGGCCCCTCACTGGTCCAAATAAGTAATTTTACAAGTTAGCACTAATAAACCATAAGCACTACTTACTCTTATACTCTCTACGATTACCTTGTCCCCTATTGGTCCATTTTAATTCAGTTCCCTATATTACTCTAGCATGTCCAAAGGTCAGTCAATGGTTTCCTCTCCAGTCCAGCTGGTGAATCTGGGAATTTTGAGGCAATGTTACAACTGTCTCATGTACACGGACAACCCTCTCCTCCTCCAAACAGGTTCAAATATATGTGAGAGATGCAACCATATAGCCAAACTGGAGGCTGAGCTCTCTCATCTCAAAACTGGTGTAACCAGTCAGGAGGAGAAGGTAACCTCACACAACACAATTCCAGTATCACATAGTCCCACCACAACAGCGAACCAAACACATAAAAACACAAAAACATACTCGGAGGCTCTAAATAAAAATCTACCTAAGCAACAGAGACCTCCAAAGCAGACATCCAAGTAAACGCTACCCCAAAACAAAACATGTACAACACATAGCACACAAAGTCAGTGTGCCAATCAGCCACAGCCCTTAAGGCAAATAACACACCTGATACTCTTGTAATAGGTGACTCTATTGTCAGACACACTGACGTCCCGCTAACCAGGCTGAATAAAGAGAAGGTCACAGTGAGCTGCCTGTCGGGTGCTAGGATCCGCCACATAACACAAGCACTCAGGTCACTCCAAAGCAAATACAAATATGACTCAGTCATTGTACATGCTGGTGTGAATGACCTGAGACGTACCTCCCTCGACTATATGAAAAGAGACATAGAGGAGCTCTCTGATCATGTAGCCCAGGCCAGTATGACCCTGACCTTGAGCAGCATCTTACCCTCACCTAGAATGATGCCACAGTATAAAGATAAAATGATCGATTTTAACAATTGGCTAAAATTTTGGTGTCATTCAAAGGGGATCCAGTGTTTGACAGCCTGGGATGACATGCTCGACAAGCCACGTTGCTTCGCTAGGGAGGGCTTGCACCTGTCACCCCTGGGCTTTTGGATATTGGCAAAGGCTCTTGCCACCCCCATAGTGCCTTTTTTAGGCAAGGCTCAAAAGTCAAACCCACCTCCATAGACAGCACAAGGAACAAGAAACTAAGGGTAATGCTGCTAAATGCCAGAAGTCTTAACCTCAAGATGCATGCACTCGAAGCTCTCCTCAGTATGGAGAACATCGATATCTGTGCAGTGACAGAAACCTGGTTCAAGGTTCCAGAGAGCACCCCAGCACTACCAGGTTATACCTCATATCATGCTTTTCGGCCCCAAAACCCGGACCGAACCACAAAAGGGGGAGGTTTCCATATTTATCAAGGATATACACACCTCCAGGTTAGTGGCATTGCACGGTATCGGAGACCATCCATGTGCAACTGACAGTGGGCAAGACTGCTTTTCAGTTTATAGCATCCTACAGACCACCCTCTCAAAGTCAGGAATCCCACTCAGCTTTCCTGAAAACATTGGAGAACATGAAGATCTCTCCGAACACCATTATATTGGGCGACTTCAACTACCCAAACATAGACTGGGAGCATTACTCAACCCCAGCACCTTAGCCCAAAGGTTCCTGGAATTTATAAACTCAAATGCTATGGAACAACTAGTCACCACTCCCAGAAGAGGGGAAAACATACTAGACCTGATCATTACCAACATGGGGACTCTATGCTCCATGCCAGAAGTATATCCCTCATTGGTAAGATCAGACCATAAATTAATTTCACTGGATATCCACATCCCGACTCCACCCCCAGCCCAGAAAACCACAGTGAAAATCTTCTCAAAAGCAAACTTCACACTTCTCAAAACCGAAGTGGAATCCTTCAAGGTCCCAGGGCCAGTGGAAACTGGCCCAAACTGCAGAATCCTATATAAATGCATTCTACAGACACCTCCAGGAATGCATGGATCATGCTATCCCAAACAAAATCAAGACCCAATCATCCAAAGGCAGGCGTCCAGTCTGGTGGACCCCAGCCATAAATAAACTGTACAACAGAAGGAGGAAGCTACTACATGATAGAGCAAAATCCCTAAAAGGGAAGGCATCTCTGATCAGTACTAGCAAAAAAATTACGATCCCTCATAAAATCCTCCAAGGCCAGCTTCAAGAGAAAAATTGCACAGGACACTAAAGACAATCATAAGGCTTCTTTCAGTTATGTTAGGAACCTGGGATGTAACTCCCAGACTTGTTCTGAGTTGATTCTAAGCGACAAAAAATACACTGAACCCATAGACATCGCCAATATCCTGGCAGACAGGTTCAGTGCAAACTTCTCCCCCCCCCCCCCAAAAGAGCAAGTATCTATCCCGGCAGAGTGCAGCCTCCCAAACATATCTGATGCTCAGGTGAAGGCCGCCCTCTCCAAAGCAAAAAACACTGCTTCCATGGGACCAGATGGCATCCAGGGTTGCATCCTACATGAACTCCAAGAAGAACTAATCCTTCAAGTAAAACTGCTGTACAATCTCAGCCTCACTACAGGATATGTGCCCAAAGAATGGCGTACAGCAACAGTGGTCCCACTCCACAAAGGTGGCGCCTCTGCGGACCCTGGAAACTATCGCCCCATAAGCCTGACTAGCCTAGTCTGCAAGGCTATGGAGAAGATCATCATGGAACTCATAAACAAAGACATTGGGGACCTACAGACACTAGATCCTACCCAATTTGGCTTAGTCAAGGGCAAATCCTGCCTTTTGAACCTGGTCGACTTCTTCGAAACAGTCACCAAGGCCATAGATGAAGGGAAGGTAGTCCACACAGCCTATCTGGACCTCGCAAAGGCATTTGACACAATACCCCACTTGGGCATCATAGATAAGCTATCCAGCCTAAATATAAACCCCTATGTCACAAGATGGGTTGCAAACTGGCTCAAAGACAGAACCCACAGAGTCAGAGTTGCTGGAGCCATGTCAGACTCGAAACCGGTCACAAGTGGCATCCCACAAGGTTCTATCCTGGGACCTCTCTTGTTCGGTATTTACTTTTCTGAGGTACAGGCCAACATGTGAAGACTATGGCTCACCAAGTTCGCAGATGACTGCAAACTGGGCACCATAATCGACTCTCCAGCTGACACAAACATCCTTCAAAAAGGTCTCGCAGAGATGGATAACTGGTGCCAGAGCCATGGTCTAAAGCTAAATGCCAAAAAGTGTATAGTCATACCCTTTGGCAAAAACAATGTGCCCACAAATTACCACATAGGTGGTAACCCATTAAGTACAGAGAAAGTAATTAGGGATCTGGGGACCCAAGTTGATAGCAATCTCTCCTTTGACAACCACATTGCCAAAGTGGTTAGAAAGACCTTCTACATAGCCCAACTCATCATGAAAGGATTCACATCTAGATCAAGAGAGGTAATCGTGCCCCTTTATTTATCCCTCATCAGGCCCATCATAGAATACAATACCCCCTTTGGGATGTACCTTACCTGACACCTGCAGCAATTAGAAAGACCCCAAAAGTACCTCACCAGGAGGATCAAGGGACTCAAACAGATGCCATATGCTATTCGGTTAAAAAAACTCCAGCTCTACTCAGTTGCATACCGCCTACTTCGAGGCGATCTATGCCTGACATATAAAGCTATGTCCAACCCAGAATTAATGGACATGCTCCACCCAGTAAATCTAAATCCCTTAGAGCCACGTGCTTGAGGGACTTGAACCTCAGCACAGAAATAAATAGAACATGCTGGAGGGACAGATTCATAACCCAGAGGCTCCCTTCACTCTGGAATAAAATTCCAATTCATGTTAGACAGAGCACCTCACTGACTCTCTTCAAGAAGAATCTTGATGAGTGGATGGGGGATTGTAGGTTTGTCCCGGGGATTACTTCCTTGTCACTATTAGACAGAGGCACAGTAAACTAAACTTTAAAAAGGGCACAGTATACTCAAATCAAGGGGTGGCGTAAGCCAAACACAATCGGGCTAGGCTTATAAATGCCCCAGGGCAGATAGCCTAGTATGAACCTATGAACCTATGTGTAGGTGCATTTGATTTGGATTCCATTTGCCCTGAATGCACTTCCATGCCAGGTGAGCCCCCCATGCATAGTCTTATGCATCTGTAGTTAGGGTTTGGGCGGCAGGGGGTAGTGTGAATGGCAGTCCCTTGTTTTGGTGGCAGGCCTCTGCCCACCAAAGGAACTCCAGGTGTAGGCAAGGTATGATAGGAGTCATTGTTTTCAGGCTGTGACAATGCTGACTCCATAGACTTTTTAAGTACCACTGTAGTTTCCTCATATGCAGTCTTGCATATGGAATTAGAAGAATGCAGGAGGCCATGAACCCCAAGGCTTGCAGTATTTGTCTTGCAGATAGCAGGGTTTTTGTGGCCACTTGTTTGAAGTAAGTTACCAAATGAATTTGCTTCTCTGGCATGAGGAAAACCATCTGGGCAGTTGTATTCAAGCTTGCACCCGGGAATGTAATCTGTTGACAGGGTACCAGTTGTGATTTCTTTTTATTTATGGTGTACCCCAGACAAGTCAGAACCCTTTTTACAAATGCCAGATGATTTAGAAGTATATCCTGGTTTTCTGCCTGAATTGGACAATCTCCCAGGTATGGATATATTTGAATATTTCTTTGCCTGCAAAATGCAATAACTGGAGCCAGGCACTTTGCGAATACCCTGGGCGCAGTAGACAAGCCAAAGGGCAGTGCCGAGAACTGATAATGCAAGTAGCCTACTTTGAAGCATAGGTATCTTCTGCAAGATTCCCTGATTGGGATGTGCAGGTATGCTTCTTTTAAATCTAGAGTTGCCAACCAGACATCTTTGCCTAGCATAGGAAGTAACTGGTGAAGAGTCAGCATCTTGAATTTTGGAATTTCCAGAAAGGTGTTTAGAGTAGACAGGACAAGGATTGGACTCCATGATTTGTCTTTTCTGGGCACCAGAAAAAGCCTGGAATAGAAACCTTGTCCCTTTTCCTCTTCTGGTACCGGTTGAATAGCCCCCATGTTTAAGAGGGAAAGTACTTGTTTTAGAGCCTCTGCCCACTGATTTGGGGGCAGGTCTGGCCACCTGTTTGGTTTTGGCAACGTGTGGAAATGAAATCTGTATCCCTGGGACACTATATTTAAAACCCATTTGTCCTGGGTTATGAGTTCCTAGTTCTTTGCATGAAGAGCAATCATTCCCCCCAAATGGGCTGTTAAAAAGTAAGTGATTGGTACTGTTAAAAAAAAGTCATTGAGACTGCTTACCATAGGGGGGTGTCTTGTTATTTCCAGATATGGAAGTGGAGGCCCCCCATTGCTTAGTTCTGAGAGTCCCTGGGACTGAAACCTGGGGTTTTTGCTGTGTCTGGGTTTGGCTTGAGAGGATCTAGAAGGGGCTGGAAAAGACCAATTCTTAGTAGGACAGTGCCTACTAAATCTTGGGGGATGTACTTGTAAGAAATATTTAACAGTTTGCATAGATTTAGCTTTATCTTCCATCTTTTTTAGAACTTCTTCAGCCTTATTGCCACACAGGAGGTCCTGATTTAAAGGAGCATCCAACAATTTAGCTTTAACATGATCAGGCAAAGATTGCTCCTTAAGCCAAGCATGCCTTCTAAGCACAGACCCAGTAACAGCAGTCCTGCAGGAGGCCTCTAAAGAATCAAAACTACACTTCAAAGTATATTTTCCAACTTGTTCAGCAGAATGCATTAAATCCTGTAAATCTTTATTTTCCACACAATCAGGAATCAACATAAATTTCTGTTTAAGCAGTCCAGTAATCATACCTCTCAACCTGGAAACATCAAAAATCTGGACAAGGCACATGAAAAATAGGTACAAATCTGTACGCTGATTAACATAAAATTTGCATACATAATTAAGTAACTCCGCCCACTCCTGTGGAATTGTTGGATACCAACTTTCAAACGCAAACTGAAGAACAGACAACCAAAATATGGCACCAGAGTCCTCCTGCAGCCATTCTAATGTCCCATTACCTGGCTATTTCACCCCATTTACAATAAACACTAATGTGTGCATACTTTTTTACTTCTACAATGCTTATCTGGATTTTTTTTACATTTTATAGCACAATGCACAAATACTAATAGATATCTGCTAAACAAAGCAACAGTATCTCACAATGAAAATAGACTTGGCATTAAAACTTCTCTGCTCTCTAAACTCACATTCATTGAAACAGCATTAAAACCCACATCACATCCAGAGAAAATGCATCTGTCCAGTGGTGGATAAAGATTACCTTTGGGTTATTTTCAAATCATAGGCCCCTGGCTTGCACACAAAACAAGAAGCATACATGCGTTCTTTGATACACCTTCCTGACTTTATTAAATTATATTCCTTGTATAATGCAGCACACTTGTTAGACTTAAGTTACAGCATATTTTAAAATGTATTGTTTGAACATTTTTCCAGTAGGCAGTGAAACAAATGCATGAACCAATAATGACAAAACTGCCAGTAGTGTAAGCCATGGGCATCTTGCACAGCTTTGCGCATTTATTTTCAATTTCAGTTTTTTTTCTGGGGGGGGGGGCGCAAAAGGTCAAAAACCCAGACACATTTTAAACATTGCTTGTATTTTTGGAAAGTTGGTAGAATAAAATGCGTCACCACCATGCATTTCACTGCCAAGTTTTTAACCAAGGACCCTGTGCACTACAATCAGAGCAACATACCACTATGCCATATCAGCAGTTTCTAGAAAGACAGCAAGACTGAAACTTAAATTGCTATCATTTAGTGAATTCAGATCTCAGTTCTTCTCACCATAGCCGCCAGCTTCTTAGCACAAAACACTGGGCAAAGCCAATAATGGGGGACAGGGGGAATACAGAATTAAGTTCTCACTTCTCACCATAGCTCTCAACATCTTAGCCCAAAAAGCCTGGACAAAGCCAATAATGAGGGTATACAGCCTCAAAATAGGGACAAATTTCAAATACTGATCTTATAAACTTAGAAAATTGCTAGGATAAAAAG
Organism: Protopterus annectens; assembly: GCF_019279795.1. Lineage (NCBI taxonomy): Eukaryota > Metazoa > Chordata > Ceratodontiformes > Protopteridae > Protopterus > Protopterus annectens. Next base: position 782,983,968 of record NC_056733.1, on the reverse strand, counting down.
GTTTTGTGTTACCATTTATTTTCTGAAGAATATGAAGTCTGAAATTCAAATGCCTGTCATTATTTAGTGAATTCAATCCTTCAGTGATTTGCCATTGCCACAAAAATCCTGAAAAGCACAGATTTAATGAGGAATAGAACAAAAATATTTGGCATAAATTCACAAGTGATGGTAGCTAAGGACTTTAGGCTCTTTTTACCTGTACACAAGGTACAGGGTTTGAGCCGAAGTACCTGTAGCCACCAGGTGTATTGAGTTTAGGGCATATACACACACATGCACAACAATTAAGAGCTCTTTTATCAACTAATCCTTCAACCAGGTTCAATTTAAACCAACAGTGTTTTTAAAATGAGAAAAAAATGACATTATCCACTTTGAGTCAGTTCCATTTCACATCAGAAAGTCAGTTCAGTGAGCTCAGTGCTTCTCACATGTGCACATCCATTTGTTTGGGGGCTCTGTCAAGCCTACCTGGGCTGGGGGGGAGTGACAGCTATGATGGATGACTATCAGCCTTCTTCTCTCCTCTGGTATTTGCTGCAGGACCAGTGGTGGTTTAACTGCAAGGTAGATTCCACTCTTCCTGTTTGCACAGCTTGCCAAATGAGCAGCAGTAATTATAAGAAAGCCTACACAATAGTTATTTCACCACATAACTGTATCGACAGATATGAGAGGAACTTGCCAGATTGATTAGTTGCAAAGTTGCTCTTGCAATATCCTTGGACTTCTGAAGATGAAAATAAATTCTAGCCCTCAGCTTATACTAGTCAAATAATAAATATGTAGCTTGCAGTTTCAGCTTCATAATACTGGGCTTCACAAATGCTACTAAAATGACATTTTGATATATCTTTACTATTTTACAATGTACTTGTATTCCCTCTCTATCCAAGCAAAAACCTGTCCTTGTAAACCAAAGTCTTCTAACTACACATGCAAAAAAATAAACTTTTCACAGCACCACCTCATCCAAAGATATTATTCTGAATCTTTTATTATCAAGTTTCATTTCCAAACATTTTTGATATGCTAAAACAACACATGCTTCTGAGGGACAGCTGCTTGATGCAGGACAAAAGGAAACTACTTATTTTATAATCTACTTCAGAATTTTGCCTGTGGGGATTTTCATAATGTTACCTGCAAAGGATCTATAATTATTAAGTGCTACACAGTACAACGAAAACCAATGGTGCAAGGCTACACTTATAAAATCAGCATAATACTGGTGGTAGTATCCATGATCTCGTGTTTACATAATTAGGAAAAAAACAACAAAATCCTGCTGCTTGCAGACATTACACAGTACAACCAAAACTAATGGTGCATGGCTAAACTTAAAAAAAAAAAAAACAGTATAATACTACTGGCTGTAGCATCCATGATTGATCTCGTATTTATGTAATTAGAAAAAAAGAAATGACAATTTCGGCTCCAACAAAATCCTGCTGCTCGCAGTCGCAAATATTACACAGTAGTACAAGCAAAGCCCAGTATAATACTAGTACTGGCTGTAGCATCCATGATTGATCTCGTATTTATGTAATTAGAAAAAAAGAAATGATTCAGCTCCAACAAAATCCTGCTGCTCATGATGCAAACATTACACAGTAGTACAACACAACAACCAAAACCAATGATGCATGGCTACACTTATAAATAATACTGGTTGTAGCATCTATGACCTCGTATTTATATAATTAAAAAAAAAGAAATGATTCGGTCCTGCAGAATTCAGCTAAAATACCTGGTTTCCATATGCTTGCCTTGGCTAAATACCCGAGCGAAAAAGCAGCTGTAGTGTACATGTATTTCCTTCAGTAAAAAGAAGCAGCAGAACGGCAGACGTTTCCTACAGTAGAAAGCAAGCTTGAAGCAAGTGGTTTCGGCGCTAAATAACAAAAGTTATTTGTTTCCACGCTTGCAGCCAGCTCAGTTCCTTAAATTGAAAAGCAGACATTTCCGCGCTCAGCCAGCTCAGTTGCGACAGGCTGACGGAGCTGACGTCATTGCGCACGTGATGACGTCAGCTCCAAAGCGCGAAAGATAATTTAAAAAATAAAAAATCGGGAATGAAGGGGTGCCACTCGGGAATCATGGCACCCCATTATTTGGACCCCAAAACTCGGTAAAAACCGAGTAATTCAGTACAGTTGGGAGGTCTGCCAGTAATATGCTGTTGATATTTTAACATATGAAATTGGCAGTTTAAAGCTCTGATTGCCAAGGTTGCAGAAGTATAAACCTTTTTACCCCATCTATCCAGCGCCCTGGAATCTCTATCAGAAGGGGTAGGATTTTTAGCAGTAGAAACCTTAATGCCCTTGGGCACTTGAGAAATGGTCTCTGGATCTGTAACAGGATTTTTGAAAAGGAACTTGTGGGACTCAGGAACCCTGTAGTATCTGTCAGGTTTACTAGGAGCAGGAGGCAGGGAATCAGGGGCCAAACTGGATTCCAAGAACACATCATCAACAATGTCTAGTACAGGAGGTATAGCCAAAGGCCTATGCAGAGGTAAAAGAAGGAAATCCCTATGCCTCCTTTTTGAATCAGAAAAGTCCTGACTTTCCCAGTGAAAATGCTCCCTTAAAGTATGTACAGTTTCCCGAAAAGAAAAATCCTCAGGAGGGGAAGCAGAGGGAATGGAATCCTCTGCATCAGAATCCTCATAAGTAAGTATGGACAAATCCAGGTCATTAGAAGAGACAGAAGAAACAGTATCCTGATCAGAAGATTCATAATCAAGCTCAGGCCTAGGCCTCTTGGGTGGGGGGGGGGGTGACTATCCCTGATTAGAGTAATTAGATCTTCAGCCATTTTGATCATTTGTTTTTTAGGCATAGGGGCCTAAACATGTGGCCTGGGCGTCAGTTTTTTAGACATAGAACGAGATTTAGGCCTTAGTAATGAAGGTGGTGTCGATTTAATATGCAAGTCTGTAGGCCTAAATACACCCTCAGAAGCCGGTGCCTGCACAGCGGGTCCAGACCCATCCAAGGTAGAGACATCCGCGGGTTCCATAGGTGAAGCATCTCGCTGCATACCGGACTCTGAATGGGTCTCAGTAGAGGCCTGCGAATCAGAAATAGCGGGTATCAGGAGCTGCGAAAACACCTCACTGAGTACCGGCGAACTGGTGACTGGCTTAGGAGAAGCGTTGTCGCAGTTCTGAACCTTGGCGGCCTGTCTCTGTCTTTATCTTTGTGTTTTTTCAGAATCCCAGTAGTTGGATGGCTAACCGATGACATTTCTGGGTAATTAAACCGAGAACCAAAATATTTAGAAACAAAAATGTACCAACGACGGATAGTGCACTGATTAAATAAAGCACAAAACTGACAGCAAGGTACGTCGTGGTCAGGGCCTAGGCAAGGAATACAGTACGAATGAAAATTTTTATGAGGTATTTGCTTTCCACAAGTAATGCAATTATTAACTTTTACTGACATCGGTAAGGAGCAAGGAAAAGTTTCCCCAATGGGGTACTTAGCTTTAAGTTGAAGACTTCGGTTCTGAAACTCGAAAACAAAAATGTCAGGAGTCGGCCGACCGACACTTGCGAACTGCTTCTGCTTCGGACACCGCACAGCAAGAAAGACAGATGTAATGGCGTCGGCTGCATGTTTTATACCCCTGACAACCTGACGTCATGAAAGAAGGGACAGCAACCGACGCAGGACCCAAGACTTTGTTAATCAGGCCAACTGAGGGCCACCTGCCAGCAGATTACCCAAATGTAATGACTGCAACAGTGAAACATGAAGAAAATCTTAAACCGTGCACTCCTTCAGCAGACCTCCTTCCAGCTGAATATCTGCAGAAATCAGCAAAAGTCATAGCCTATCCCAATTCCATACTCATAAACAGAACTATTACCGAAGGAACAATCCCTTCCATTTGGAAAATCTCCCATATCATTCCCCTTCATAAGGATGTTGACTCTACTGAACTCTCAAACTTTCGCCCAACAGCCCTACTCTCTCCACTAGCAAAAATAATGGAAAAATGCATCCACCAACAGCTACTCAACCACCTTCTCCACAACAACTTACTTGCCAGCTGTCAGCATGGCTTTAGGCCATTCCACAGCACAACTACTGCCCTCCTATCCTTTTCTGACTGCATCAACAAAAATCATAATAACAACAACCTATCTTCTGCACTCTTTATTGACCTCTCAAAAGCCTTCGATATGGTTAACCATCAGCTACTTTTGGATATTCTTAAATCCCTCTCACTTGATACACAGGCACTACACTGGTTTAAATCCTACCTAGAAAAGCCTTAACTGTGAAGCTCTGAAATATCCCTTTAAATTGGGTAATCCCAACCCACCCTTTTCTAATGGAAGAATCAGTTTATCCCACTTGACTCTTGCCATCCCCCCCTCCCAGATAAAGTAATTTGGCTCTTTATTATTAATTGCTATCCACAACTTCTCCACTGGTTGATAAAAATATGCCTGACCTGTTTATAAGACTAATGGGACTAAAACATTTTATTTGCCTGTATCTTACTATCCATATCCATATAAAAAATCTTCCATTTTCTCAGTTTTTGTATTATCTTTTCTTTAGTCTCTTCCCACATATCCTTAGCTGCCAGATCAAAATAATTTTAATCCATACTCCAAATTACTTCATTTTATCATGTCCCCATAAATATGGATATTGCTGAATCAATGCGTATGTAGGTACATAATTTACTGCTATTGCCTTTGTTTCAGCTTCATTCATTTTAAAATCCTGAAAAGATTTGAAAGATTTGAAACTGCCTCAGAATGTTCCAGAACACTGTAATATCTCTTTCTGGTTTTGTCAGGTATGAAATAATATCATCTACACGTAGAGGCAGCTTTTCTTGAATACCATACCAATTATATCCTTGAATTTCTGAGTCCCTTCTTTTCTTTACCAGTGGTTCTAAATATAATGGAAATAACAAAGGGGAAAGAAGACATCCCTACCTGGTTCCTCTGCTCAAGCAGAAATTATCAGAGAGGACCCTATCCACTTTAATTTTTGTCTCCGATCCCTCATATATCCTCCTAATCAACCTTATAATTTTTTTTCAGGAAATGCAAATGCTTTCATTGTGCTGCACATAAAGTCCCAGCTTACTCTCTCAAATGCTTTCTCTGTATCAAGACCTAACAACAACAATGGTATTTTCTTACATTCGTCTTCCCTCTGGATCATCAACGTTCTGTTAACGTTGTCAAATGTTTGCCTTCCCGCCACAAAACCACACTGATCCATATCTATCAATTTTGCCATTGCTTTTGTCATTCTTTTAGCCATTATAGACAGGAACACTTTATAATCATGGTTTAGTATTGAAATGGCCATTATGACGGTCTGTCTGATGGATCTTTACCCTCTTTAGGTATTACAGCTACCACTGCTTTCTTCTAAGGATGCTGGTACTTCACCTCCTCTTAAAATACTGTTAAACAAAACCTTCCAGATCTTTATCATTTTTTTCCCTCCTAGCTTTCAAACTTCCACAGGAATACCATCTATTCCTGGGGACTTTCCTATAGATATGTTACACATCACAATTATTATCTCATCTCCTCCTATTGTAACTGTTAGTAATTGAGCCTCATCTACCTCCAACCTTGGCATATTTAATTCTTCCATAAACATTTCCATTTGTATCTTTTCTTGATTTCCATATTTCTATGCTTTATACAGACTTTCATAGAATTTCTGAAATAGTTGTAATACCTCTACAGGATTTCTTGTTACCTTTCTTGTTATAGGCTCCCTAAGCTTGCTGACAGCTCTTTCTATAGGAACATAGGAGGTTACTAGACTATTGGCCCAGAGGCCCTTATAAGCCTAGCCAAGAGTTTAGCCCATGTTTAGACAAGTCAGCACCCAGAGCCTGTCCACAGGGGCACAGGTGGAATCCCAGGAGTGTATTTTCTGTTTCCCATCCAGTTATCCAGGTTGCGCTTAACAAGGGATAATGATGTACTCTGCTAGACATGGAGAGGGAGTCTATTCCACAGATGGGGGAGTCTCTGGGACAGAAATCTGTCCCACCAACAAGTCCTACTGGTATCACAGACCAGGTTGAGGTAGCATGTACAGGTTGCTTGAGTGGAACTTGACTTGCAGATATGCAGCATTCCTATCAAGGTGGGGTCTGAGATTGCTTTGTATGCCAGACAGAGGTCGGCTCTGAGGAGTCTGTATGAAACTGGGTTGGGAGGTTGGCATAATGGTTAAGGTGTTTACCTTACAAGCATAAGATGCAGGGTTTGATTCTCACATGGGTTAATTGGCTAGGCTGAAAATGGCCCACAAGGGCAGTTAGCCTAGTACTAATCTACAAACTTATTAATCTATAAACCTACATGCCAAAGGGGGCGTTGTACTCAGTAATTGGCCTTACAAGAGAAGAATACAGAGATCTTATGACCTCTTTGTCCCTGGATGAGATACCCTTACGTATGAGGTGGGCCATGTAGAACGTTTTCTGTACAATGGAAGCAACATGGTGGTCAAAAGTCAGGTTGCTATCAACCTAGGTGCCCAAATACCTCACTAGTGATTGTGTACTTAGGACGTTGTTATTAATGCGATATGTGGGGACATCAATCTCCCCTAAAGGATTCAGCTTGAGGCCATGTTTCTGACACCAGTCATTTGTTTGGGTGAGACCCTCTTGGAGGATGTCCACATCACTTGGGGAATTGATGACTGTGCCCAGCTTGCAGTCGTCTGCAGACTTGGTCAGCCATAGCCCACTGGTTTTGGCCTGCACCTCACAGAAGTATATCTTGAATAACAGAGGCCCTAAGACCGATCCCTGGCGTATGCAGCTTGTAACGGGTCTACTGCTTGAGGTGGCTTCCCCTATTTTGATTTGGTGGGTTTTATCAGTTAGACAGTTTGCTACCCATATGGTAACATATGGATTGATGCCTAGTTAAGAGAGTTCATCTACTATGCCCGAGTGGGGAATAATGTCAAAGGCTTTGGCCAGATCAAGGTAGGCGGTGTGCACCATCTTCCCCTCATCCATAGCTTTAGTGACTGTCTCAAAGAAGTCAACCAGATTTAACAGACATGACCTCCCCTTGACAAAGCCAAACTGTGTGGGGTAGAGGGTTTGGAGGTTGCCAATGTCCCTGTTAATGAGGTCCATTAAAATCCATTTCATGGCCTTGCAGATCAGGCTAGTTAGGCTGATGGGTCTATAATTTCTTGGATTAGTGGACTCTCCACCTTTGTGTAAAGGGATGACAGTGGCTGTCCTCCACTCAGCTGGGACAAAGACGGTACTCAGGCTTTGGTTCAATAGGGTGCCTAATGGTGCTGTAAGTTCATGTAGGATGCAGCCTGGGATGTTATCAGGTCTCATGGAGGATGTATTTTTTGCCTTTGAGAGGGCAGTGATGACCTGTTCCCTAGAGATAAGGGGTGTGGGGCAGGTACTGGAAATGTCCTGATTTACTGATGGGGGGAAAGTGGGGAAAAATTTTCTCTGAATCTGTCAGCCAGTAGATTGGCTATATCTACAACATTTGTGTATGTGGTGTTCCTGACCATCAGTTCTGAACAGATCTGGGTCCTTCCTTTGAGATTGCAGACATATGTGAAGAAGGCCTTATGATTGTCTCTAGTAGATCTGGCCAATCTGGACTCGTAGTTGGCTTTAGAGGATGTCACTAGTGTTCATATTTGCTTGTTCAGACTAAGGAAAGATTGCTGCTAATTGGGCACCTGCTCCTTCTTGGTCCTGGACAGCAATTTTTTCCTTTTGTTATATAGTTTATTTATTGCAGATGTCCACCAGACAGGTTTACTCTTCCTTGTGGAGGATGGTTTTGTCCTGTCAGGTATTCCTGATTCCATGCATCTATATAAATGCTTGTATAGTACTTTGGTGTAGATATGGACATTGATGCCAGTTCCTGCAGTGGGGGAGGGGGCTGTAAAGCTGTTTATACCATCCCTCAGGAGGTTGTAATCAGCTTTGGGGAAGTTTATTTGTTTGACCCTAGCCAGAGGGGGGTCAGGGGAGATGATGAATTTGAAAGTGACTGCTTTATGGTTGGATCTTACCAGGGGGGATGATACCGTAGGGGCACTGCAGTGGTTACTCATGTTGGTTAATACCAAGTCCAAGATATTATCACCTCTTGTGGGGTATCAACTAGCTGTTGCAAGGAATTTGCATTGATAAAATCAAGGAATCTCTGGGCATTTGTGTTCTGGCATGAGTAGTTTTTCCAGTCTATGGTTGGTTGGGTTATTAAAGACACCCAGGATCAGGATAAAGGGTTGAATCTTGATAGATCTGAAAAGGTCAAAATAGGTGGAGTGGGCATCTTGAGTCAAATCTGGGGGCCTGTAGTTAGCTATAATTTGAATAGGGGTCTTGTCAATGGTTAACTGCACCTGGAGTGTCTCATGTGCGTCATACTGTTTGACCAGCCTGGAGGTGTGTGTGTCTTTAATATATATTGAAACTCCACCTCCTTTTGCTTTGCTGCCCACATTTTGGGGTATGAATGTATGATAGGATGAGTAACCATGTAAGGCTGGGGTGCTCTCCACAGCTTTGAACCAGGTTTCTGTGACTCCACAAATGTCAGCATCTTCCAGGGTTAAGAATGCTTGCAATGAGTGCAGTTTCATGTTTAGACTCCTAGCGTTTAGCAACATGACCTTTAATTTGCATTTTGTTGAGATTTTTATGTTGGTAGTATCGACATCATGACTTTTCCTAAAAAAGGCACTATGGGGAGGCAAGGGCCTTTGCCAGAAGCCTGAAGCCCAAGTGAGACAGATGCAGGCCATATCTAGCAAAGCATCGTCATCTGTCGATCATATCTTCCCAGGCTGTCAGGCACTGGATCCCCCTGGAATGACACCAGAAACTAACCCAATTGTTAAAGTCAATCATTTTCTGTTTGTATTGAGGCATCATTCTGGGTGATGGTAGAATGCTGCTTAAGGCTAGGAACATGCCTGCCACATGTTCGACAAGCTCAATCACATCTCTCTTCATATAGTCCAGGGAGGTACGTCTCAAGTTGTTCACGCCAACATGGACTATGACAGAGTCATAACAGTACCTGTTGTTGAGAGACTTGAGTGCGTATGTGATATGTGATATAGGGGGATGCTGGTACCTGACAAACAACTAACCATGACTTTCTCTTATCTAGCATGGTGAGAGGTACATCTGTGTGTTTCACAATTGCGTTTCCTATGACTAATATGTTGGGTTTATGGTTAGACCTTAGTGGTTGCGAGACACTGGTGTGTGGACTATGCATGGTATGTGGTGTGGAAGGTTGTCGAGTTCTCATGTGTTTTTGCCTTTGAGGTCTCCTTTTTTGGGTTTGTTTTTGTTGAGAACCTCCGCATACATGGGTGTGTGTTGTGTAGTTGTGGGTAGTGTTTGAGATGTAGTGATTGTGTTGACAACCTTCTCAGTGCCAGATATACTGGCTTTTGAGGGAGAGAGCATAGACTGTAGCTTCTTTATGTAATTGCATCTCTCACAAATTGTGCTCTGAGGTGGTAATAGTAGATGGTTGTCCGTGTACATGAGGCAGTTGCTACACTGCCTCAGGATGTCCATATCAAACAGGCTGGCAGGAGAAACCCATCCATATTTATCAGAATCTGAGGAAGAGCGGCCAAGGAGAGCTAAGGGATAGGCCTAAAGCCCACGTGCTTAAACCAAAACTAAGAGGCTTAGAATAGCACTTAAAATTTAAACAGGCTAAAAACAAGCAGTAATAAATGCAGCAGAGAAGATGCAATTGAACACTTTAGAGAACAAGTAGCAGAAAAAGCAAGATGAAGTGATAGAGTTGGAGGAGGAAACACAAATGCTGTAAAAGCAGCTGAATAAAAGTTTTTTTTTAGTAAAATGGAAAGGGAGATAGGAGATAATTCAAGGTTAAGAAACTAAGGAGGTTGGCCTTCCCAAAGGTTCTCTCTGTATTAGGTAGAATGAGCTAATGTCACTGAACTGGGAGGAGTTTCTCAGATCAAATTTACACTAGGGGTTAGGGTGGGCAATTGCAAAGCTACCAAGTATACTTTCTGTTGTCTGAATCATGGTGCTAAAAGTTTTTGTGCTCTAGTGTTATTATCAAAAAACATTTGCTTAACAGCAATTTTTCTAAACTCTTGTATATCAGACCCATTATCGAGTACAATGTACCTTGCCAAGCACATGCAGCAGTTGCAGAGACCACAGAGGTTCCCGACCAGGAAAATCCAGGGTCTCAAACACCTATGCTATACAGATAGGGTAAAAGCCCTGTCCCTCTACTCAGTCTCATACAGATTGCTTAAAGGTGACCTGAGTCTGACATATAAGGCCATCTCAGACCCAGCCTTGATGGAGTTGCTGCATATCTGTAAGTCAAACTCCACTCGTGCAACCCGCATACAAGGTCTCAACCTGGTCGGTGACATTAATAGAATTTGTTAGCAGGATAGATTTGTGTCCCAACAACTCCCCCGTCTGTGGAATAGACTTCTTCTCCATGTCAACCAGAGTACTTTACTAACCCTCTTTAAGAGGAACCTGGACAACTGGATGGGAAACAGAAAATATACCCCATGGGATCCCACCTGTGTCCCTGCTGGACAGGGAAAACAGGTGCTGACTTTGTGGGAACATGGGTGAAATTCTTTGCTAGGCTTCTAAGAGCCTCCAGGCCAATAACCTAGTATTGTCCTATGAACCTATGAACCTATATTATTGAGGCAATCCCTTATCTCTTGCTTAGCATTCTGCAGTTGATCCTCTTCTTGTTCTGTGAGATTCCCATATTCTGTCAGTCCCTCTAAATAATTCTTGTTACTTCTTTACCATAGCTCCCTTTCTTTTATTTCCACCTACTACCTAGCTATATTTTCAGAGGTAATTTCTATCCACTTGAATAGCTTCTGAATAATCTCCACTAGCTATTCCTTAAATTCCTTTCTTTTTCAACAAATAGGTGGGAAAGCACCATTGTCCCATTTTTATTTCATTACCCTGTGTTCTTATTTTAGTTATTATTGGCACATGATCTGAAATAGTTATTATGTGTGTATCAAGACTTTCAATTAAATGCACATGTTCCTTTGAAATGTAAATTCTGTCTAGCCTAGCCCACTTTTTATAACTTGTGGAATAGTGTATAAATTCACACCGAACTCCTATTACTGAATTCACATCTTCCATACCAAACATTTTCATAAATTTCTTCAAAAATATTCCCTCCTTTGTTATACTTTTCCTTTTGGGACCCCATCTTCACTGCTACAAATCAAATTCTACTCCCCACCTATAAGTAATATTCCTTGCTGAAAAATTACTATTTCTCTCAGAATTTTCTTAATTTCCATTATAGCAGTTTTCTCTTCCAACATACATCTTTATTACATTTTCACACATGACATAGGCAATCTTACATTTATACATATGAAAAACAAACAACATTACACCACTTTAGCTGCAAACAGTATATATCACAGACATCACTGAAACAACTGTAGTTGCAAACATTATACATCACTTATAATCTATCCAGTCATTGTCAGTTAAGCATTTTATGGCTCATTCATATCCTGCCTCGTAAACCTCAGTCCTGTTCTGTATATATTGTTCCCACAATTCCCATTTTCCTGTGTAGTTTGCTCCCTCCCTTTTCTAAAGATCCCAGTTCCAATTGTTTTATCTCTGTTACTATATTCACTTCTTCTAGTAAAGTTGGTCTAGACTTTGATTTTCATTTTCCAGTAATTGCTTTTTTGGCAGCCACCATAATTAGACTCAGCAAGGCTTTACTATGTCTAGGTAATTCCAATTCTGTATCATAACTCAAAAAAATCATCTCCCAAGTCAATCCAATCTGCTCACCCAGCATCTCCAACACAGCAATCTGCAGGGAATCCCTAAAATCTGGCAGCTTATTACACTCCCAAAAAATATGTTCCCAGCCACCTCTTTCTTGTCCATCATATCTCCAATACTTGCTATCCACCTGCGGAAAAATCTTTGGAGTTTACTTGGGGTATAAAAATACCTATGTATACACTTCTAGGCAAAGATCCTAAATCTCCTAGACTTTGTTTTATATTTGGGAGATATACATATATCCTCCCATTGTCTCTTTGTGAATTGCTTATCCAATCTCTCTTCTCAATTCTTTCTAAGCTCCTCTGATTGATTCTTATAATTATCATGCAGTATGTTATATGCTTTACTAATTATTCCTTTTTAGCAGCATCTATCCTCTTATCACTATTGGAGCTCCTCTGGCAATTAATATAAGTACTTCTATTTTCCTTTGTTCCCACTATTCCACTGAATAAGCATCCTGAAAACATTTCTTTATCAAATTCACATATTCAGTTCTGTCTGTTTTCTGTAACATAGCTATTTGCACTCTACGTTTTTCAATATAGTTCACTATTCTTTCTTTTATCGTATTTATCTGTGAAACCATTGACATTTAAATACATTACAGAAAGCATCATTGTATTAAAAAGTTATTATTCCCACCTTTTATGTATAAGACATTTTTTGTTAAATGTCTAGTTCCAGCTTTTATGTTACATGCCTACATTGTTTGGCAGGCTGAACTTTTATATATTTTTTCTTATCATTTCCATTTGAGCCTGTCACATCTTATAAAACTTTTTGTTTTATTGAAAGCCCTCAAACAAAAAAACAAACCCCCAATACCCCCCCTAAAACCTTAAACGTTAAATGAGAGATACTGTAGAAGAACATCTATTTCTATGAGATATCTCATACCTCTCAACCACTTAAGGAAAGAATCGGCAGCAAAACCTTAAAGAACAGGAGCACATTATTGTTTAACTCATATAAACCTAGAAAGCTGCTGTAATAACTGGATTTGGATTAGTATGCATTTCCTGAAGGAGGATATGAACTCAAACTCAAATGTCTATCATTTCTTTTAACTGCAGTCCTCAATGATTTGCCCGTAGCTGCACACTTTATGAAGATTCCAACAAATGAGGCAAAACGTGGCCATTCTACAAAATCCTGGACAGTTGAAAATTATGTCCTATGTGCACAAACAATTTGTTGCAATCTCACGTGAAATATAAAAAACAGGGACTGTACAGTTTGATGACCACTTACATAATTTACAATGTACTTACACTTTAAATGTCTATTTAGTAGAACATCTTACATACACAGATGACAGCAAAATATGCATTGTGCGTTAAATGAGAGATACTATAGAAGAACATCTATGACTGAGATAGCCACCTCTTAAGGAAGAGAATCTGGGGCAAAGCCTTAAAGAATAGGATGGAGGTCATGGAGCACATTATTGTTTAACTCATAGAAACTTAGAAAGCTGCTATAATAACTGGATTTGGATTAGTATACATTTCCTGAAAGATATGAACTCTGAAACTCAAATGTTTATCACTTTTTTAACTCCAGTCCTCAGCAATTTGCTTGTAGCCACACACTTTACGAAGATCCCAACAAATGAGGCAAAATGTGGCCATTCTACAAAATCCTGAGCAGTTAAAAAATGTCCTTTGTGCACAAATAATACAAATATGATGCAATCTCATGTGAAATATAAAATACAAGGAAAGGACTCTTCTCTTCAAACTTTTTTAACAACAAACAGCAGGACTCTCTCTTCAAATTTTTGTAACAACAAACAGTATCAGATAACCAGTGAGAAACAGATACATTACCAGAATCGAAATGCTAGTTAAGGACATATGAAACTCAATGATAGTCCATGCATCTCATGCATCCTTATAACGAAATGTAAATGGCACATATGGTCGCTGGTTGATACCAAATATGACTACGTGGAGGTTACCAGAAAAAAGAAATATGTTGAAAAAAAGGCAGTGCAAATGATGGGCTTTTGTGTATTTCATTTTAATTTTACAACCATATATTCCATAACTGTCCTCCATGCTTACATATCTCTGCAACAGAAACTACTACAGTTCACACACCTGCTAACATTCTTTTTGCTCTCCTTTTGGTAAAATTAATCTATTTGCTTCATGATTTAAAGTACCAAAACCTGTCTTAGGCTGACTTTAAGTAAAAAGGGGGTCTGTGTTATCTACAATGTGCTCAGAATGTATATAAAACAAACACGTTATAATCAGAACAATTTGTAATAAATATTTAGTGTGTCAGACTGTATTGTGCACATTTGTTTTCTCTTTAAGGTCAGTTTTAAAAATTGTTTGTAAATGAAGTGTTGAGCTTCCCCACTACTTGAAGCAGTCTTAATGACTTGGAGGACTAGGAAGTGATTTAAATGATTTAATTGCTATAAAGCGCTGATAGATGCTTTTTTGCACATTTACCGGGTCTATATTAGAACATTGAAGTTTCAGAACTTCTAATGTTCTAATATCGACACCTACTAACCGAATGCTGAAAATAGCGAAAATTTAGATAACAGAATTCTTTCATAGGGGAAGAATTTGGTTGTCCATTCCTGTCGCTTCGCTGTTTTCAGTTCTGTGGTGGAAAGTTACGGTCAGGTTCAGGTAAGTGTCCGATTGTGTGGATGTGAGGGTTAGGGTGGAATAGGTGAGTTAGGATTAGGGCGTGGGTCAGGTAAGTGTGCGAATGTGTGGACGTGAGGGTTAGGGTGGGATAGGTGAGTTAGGGTTAGGGTGTGGGTGAGGTGTGTGTGCGATAGTGGCGGACCTTAGGGTTAGGGTTTGGGTTAAGGTAAGTGGGTAGATAATGGTGTATGTACAGTTTAGTGTAGGTTTAGATGTCAAATGTTAGGTGTATGTGTGTGGATTGCTGTTTGTTTGGTGTGTTTGTGTTGTGTGTATGTGTTTTGGATCATCCAATTTTTTCCCTAGTAAAAAATTCGCTGTTTTCAATTTTCGGTCTTATCAGTTTTCAGTTAGTAGGTGTCAATATTAGAACATTCGAAGTTCTGAAACTTCGATGTTCTAATATAGACCCCATTTACATAAGCAGTGGATTGGACACGACTGACATCTCTTCCCTGATACATGCACAACCCACTCACTCTTACCTTAAGAGGTTGCAAAAATCCCTCTATTTATGTTCGCATAAACATAAAGTAATCCTCAGTTTATCCTTTTTTTGTGTTTGTTTTTTTTTAATCAGGTATGCTTCCACCAGAGGTTAGTTCCACTTCTGTCCACTATTTGGCTGACTGAAAGGAGAACTGATGGTGGCAGTGAAAAATCTGTCAGGCAGACTGCTTGGGTCAACCGAAAAAAACAGTCTCTGGGGACAGAACAGTCTCTATGATCAGTACTAGAACTTGGCAAATCGGGAATTGATGGAGCCACTTGGAAATTCGTGGCTCCCCTTAATTTTGCCTTCAAAACCAGTAAATACTGAAGAACTCAGTATGGTTGAGAGGTATGGTAGTGAACTATATTAAAATGTAGAGCGCAAATAGCTATACTACAGGAGACATACTTAGAAAGAACTGAACATGTGAATATGATAAAGAATGGTTTTCAGGATGGTTATTCAGTGGAATACCTGTGACAAAGGAAAAGAGGAGTACTTATATCAATTACAAGACAAGCTCCAATAGTGACAGAAGAGGATAAAAAAAATAATTGTAGATTTGTCGTACTAAGGGGCTACTGGCAAGGGAGGAGGACTACACTGGCATGTATTTATATTCCAGTAAAAACTGCTATAATGGAGATTAAAAAAATCAGATTTCAGCAAAGAATATTTCCTAGCAATGAACATGTATCTGGGGGGCCAGAAGGGAAGGTATAACAAGGGATGGTAGACTTTTGAAGACATTTATGAAAATATTTGGCATGGAAGATGTAATTCAGTACTAAGATTTTGGAGTGAATTTGCATATTATTCCCAAGATACAAAAACTGGGCTAGGCTAGAAAGAATTTACATTTCACAGGAACATGTGCATTTAATTGAAGGTCTTGATATACATATAATAACTATTTCAGATCAAGTGCCAACAATAACTAAAATAAAAACACAGGGTAATGAAATAAGAATGAGACACTGGCACTTTCCCACATATCTAAGAAAGGAATTTAAGGAATGGGTAGTGGAAATTATTCAAAAGCTATTGGAGAAGATAGAAATTTCTTCTGAAAATATACAGTAGCTCGGGAGTGGGATAAAATTAAAGTGGAGTTTAAAAACATAGTGAAAATAAAAGAAAGGGAGACAAGCCTTATCTGCAAGGCCATGGAGCGTATTATCATGGAACATATAAACAAAGACATTGGCAACCTTCAAACACTGGACCCCACCCAGTTTGGGTTCGTGAAGGGCCGATCTTGTCTCCTGAACTTGATTGACTTCTTCGAATCAGTCTCCAGAGCCATGGACAAGGATAAGGTGGTCCACACAGCCTATCTAGACCTTGCCAAGGCCTTTGACACCATCCCCCACTCTGGAATCATAGATAAACTTACTAAGCTGGGCATTAATCCCTACGTCACCCAATGGGCTGCTAACTGGCTTACTGATAGAACCCACACTGTAAAAGTAGCCGACTCCAAATCCAGCTCCAGACAAGTGACAAGTGGAGTACCTCAGGGTTCAGTCCTGGGACTGCTCTTGTTTGGCATCTACTTCTCTGAAGTACAGGCCAACACTAAGGGACTCTGGATAACAAAGTTTGCAGATGACTGCAAACTGGGAGCCATTATTGAATCCCCAAATGATGTGGATACTCTACAAAAGGGCCTTACAGAAACAGATGCTTGGCACCAGAGCCATGGGCTCAAGCTCAATGCCAAGAAATGTATAGTTATCTCCTTTGGGAAAAAACATGTATCCATGAATTACCATATAGGTGGCAGTACACTAAACACCGAAAGTTTGATAAGAGACTTAGGGACACAGGTAAACAGTGGTCTCACCTTCGATAACCACATCGCCACAACAGTCAGGAAATCCTTCTATGTGGCACACCTCATCACTAAGGGCTTTTCATCCAGAAAAAAGGAGGTCATTGTCCCACTGTACTCATCCCTCATTAGACCCATTATAGAATACAATGCCCCATTTGGTATGTACCTCTCAAGACATCAGCAACAACTGGAAAGGCTACAGAAATACCTCACTAAAAGAATCACAGGCCTAAAGAAGATGCCCTACGCTGACCGCCTTAAAAAACTCCAGCTATACTCTGTCGCATATCGTCTACTCAGAGGCGATCTTTGCTTAACATACAAGTCCATTTCAAACCCAGAGCTGTTGGACATGCTACACTTAAAGAAATCCCAATCCCTCAGAGCCACACGCTCCAGGGATCTAAACCTCGTCATTACAATAAACAAAACATGCTGGAGGGATAGGTTCCTGACCCAGAGACTCCCCAGACTCTGGAACAGATTGCCCATACATGTCAAGCAGAGTGCCTCTTTGGTCCTCTTCAAAAGGAACCTTGACGATTGGATGGGAGAAAGGAAATTCTCCCCGGGGATCACTTCAGTCGCCCTGCTAGACAGGGGTCTAGGGAAGTAAATAGTGTGGGAAGAAATAGCCAGGGAATTGTTATGGCTAGGCTTGTATAGGCCCTAGGGCTCATAGCCTAGTACCAACCTATGAACCTATGAACCTATATGGTTAAGAAGTAACAAGAATTATTTAGAGGAACTGATAAATGTTAAATTATTGCAAAATAGGGGGAATCTCACAGAACAAGGAGAGGAGTAACTACAGAATACTAACCAGAAAATAAGGGATTACCTTGATAATACGCATGAGTTTAGAAAGATTGCTGTTAAGCAACTGTTTTTGATAATATTTATTTTATTTTATTTTATTTATTTATTTTATTTTACATTTGTTAACCGGGCTAGTCTAGCTGGATATATTTCCATTTTCAGTAGAGGCCCGGGGAGAAAAGCTCCACATATAGAGATAAGAGATATATCATGAGCTCAATTAACAGATTACAGACTGGTAGGACTTAGACAATGAATATTGTTACCCAAACAAGAATAGGACTTAAAAATTTCTAGACAATCTAAATGACATCATAATGAATATTATTACATAGTTTAAAAGAAGAAAAAAAATGTAAGACCAAGGAAAGAGAAATGTACATTGTTACTAAAAAGGAAAGGAGTTTAACTTTCTGGATAATCTAAATAACATCATATTGAACATTATTGCTTATTTTAACAGCAAGTAGAGAAAGTGGAAGACCAAGGAGGAAAGAGAAACAACAATAGAGAGAGAGAGTAGAGTTAAAAGAGATACAAGTTTACTGGAAAAGAGTCATAGCCAATAAGGAGGAGAGATATATGAGAGAAGTATGTAGGGTGGAAGGAAGCTTAGGGGAGAATGGAGGAGGCACAACAGAATAGGGTGAGAAAAGAGGGTTAAGAGGGGAATCAACATTTAGTCAGGATTAGAGCAGGGACACATCCAGTGGCTTTTGAGGTATGTTCTGAGTTTTGTTTAAACAGAATAGTAGATGGAATGGAAGTAAGTTCGGTAGGAAGTTGATTCCAGTGTTTACCTATGGAGTTTGAGAAGAGGGAGTCACCAGCTAGGTTATTAGATTTGGTTAGGGTAACTAGCAGTTTGCTAGATGAGCGGAGTGAGTTCAGATTAGCATATGGGGTTAAGAGGTTAGAAAGTACAGGTGTGTTAAGAGATTGGTAGAAAGCTCTTTGGACAAATGTAAGTTGGGAAAGAAGTAACATGTTTGTCAGTTCAAGCCAGTTCAGTTGCTGCAGATTCAGACAGTGGTGAGTTCTGAAAGGCTTCCCAGTAACAAATCTAGCTATGTTATTGTAGGTAGTAGACAGTTTGGAAAGATTGTTTTTCTTGAGGTTAGTATAGATGGGAGAAGCATAGAGAAGAGTGGAAATGAGATGAGAGTGGGCAAGAGTAGCTTTGGCTGGGGAGGTTAAGAAAGTCTTAATTCTATAGAGAGAGCCAAGTTTCCTGTTTACACATTTAATGGTATTATTGATATGACAGTCAAAGGTAAGATTGTTGTCAATTGTGACACCTAGCAGTTTGGTAGTAGGGTCAGGTGATATAATGGTTCCATTGTTAGATAAGATAGTGAAATCTAAAGCTGGGGATCTGGTAGTAGGCTTAAAGAGTAAGAGTTTGTTTTTTTTTGCGTTTAGGAGTAGGCAACGATTTAAGAACCAAGTTTCTACTTTGGAAAATACAGCTTGAGTATTAGTTTGAAGTTCGGAAATGGATTTAGCAGAGCAAATTAGTGTGCAGTCATCTCTAACTCTAACTCTATAACTCTAGAGCAGAAAAACCTTTAGCACAACAACTCGCAGAAAGTAGAAAGGGCTTCTGCCAAGCTTATGGAGCCTGTAACAAGGAAGGTAACAAGACATCCTGTAGCTGTATTAGAAATATTTTGGAAATTCTATGAAAGTCTGTATAAAACAGAAAAATGTGATAATCAAGAAAAGGTACAAATAGAAATGTTTATGGAAGAATTCAATATGCCAAGGTTAGAGGTAGATGAGGCTCAAGTATTAACAGTTAGGATAAGAGGAGAGGAGATAAAAATGGTGGCATATAACCAATCTACAGCAAATTCCCCAGGAATAGGTGGTATTCCTGTGGAAGTTTGGAAGCTAGGAGGGAAAAACTGATAGAAATCTGGAAGGTTTTGTTTAACATTATTTTAAGAGGAGGAGGAGAAGTACCAACATCCTGGAAGACGATGGTGGTAGCTGTAATACCTAAAAAGAGTAAAGCTCCATCAAACCCAAGTTTGTACAGCCCCATTTCAGTACTAAACCATTATTATAAAGTGTTTATGTGTATAATGGCTAAAAGCATGGCAAAAGTAATGCCAACATTGATAGATATGGATCAATGTCATTTTGCGGAGGGGATGCAAACATTTGACAACATTAACAGAACATTGAGGATCTAGAAGAAAGCAGAATGCAAGAAAATTCTCCTGTTGTTAGTGGGTCTTGATGCAAAGAAAACATTTGACAGAGTAAACTTGGACTTTATAAGAAGAGCAATGGAAGCATTTGCATTCCCTGATAAAATTATAAGGTTGATTTGGAGGCTATATGAGGGATTGGAGGTGAAAATTAAAGTGGTCCTCTCTGATCATTTCTGCTTGAGCAGAGGAACCAAGCAGGGTTGTCCTCTTTCTCCTTAGTTATTTGCATTATATTTAGAACCATTGACAAAGAAAAGAAGGGACACAGAAATTCAAGAAAATAGCTGGTATGATAGTCAAAAAAAGCAGGCTTTATTTGCAGATTATATTATTTTATACCTGACAAAACCAGAAAATGACATTACAGTGTTGTGGAACATTTTGAGACCGTTTCAAATCTTTTCGGGATATAAAATTAATAAAGCTAAAACAAAGGCAACAGCAGTAAATTATATACCCACACACAAATTGATTCAGCAATATCCATATTTATGTGGAAATCATAAAATGTATTTATTTTGTTTATTCATTTAACATTTGTTTACTGGGAAAGTTTGACTTGGAACAAAGCCAATTTTCAGCAGAGATCCAGGAAGAAATGCTCCAGATGCATGTCTTAGAAACGTGGGAGGAAACCAGAGCACCAGCAGAAAACCCACACAAATAGAGAGAGGACATGCAGACTCCACACAGAAGGCACCCCAGCCAAGAACTGAACTAGAGAACATCTTGCTGTGAGGCGACAATGCTACCGCTGTACAACTGCGCTGTCCATGAAGTATTTAGGAGTATGGATTAAAAATGATTCCGGTGTGGCAGCTAAGGATATGTGGGAAGGGACAAAATAAAAGATAATACAAAAGCTGAGAAACTGGAAACTCTGTTTTATGGATATGGATAATAAGATACAAGCAGTTAAAATGGTTTCAGTCCCTTTAGTCTTATACACAGGTCAGACATATTTTTATCAACCAGAGGAGAAGTTGTGGACAGCAATTAATAAAGAGCTGAAGGACTTTATCTGGGAGGGAAAGATGGCAAGAGTCAAGTGGGATAAGCTGATTCTTCCAATGGAACAAAGCAGTTTGGGATTTCCCGATTTGAAGGAGTATTTCAGAGCTACATAGTTAAGGCTCTATATATAGCAAAAGCAAAAACCTATAATTCAAAGTGGAAAGGGATAATGGTGAAATTGGGGAAGCTCTAGAAACAAGGAGAGACTGGGATTTTGGATGCAGATCTTTAAGGAAAATAACAATAATCATACAGAATATTATATTCATAAAGTATCAAAAAGTAGAAAAACAGTTGGCATAGGGTGCTGACTTGTTGGAACATGGGCTAAATTCTTACCTAGGCTTGTAAGGGCCTCAGGGCCAATAGACTAGTAACTTCCTATGATCCTAAGTATTCTAAGAACTAAGCCAACACAAGAATAAAGAAGGGAGATTCTGCCATTAGGGATAACTGCAATTAGGGATACAGACAATAAGCAAGAGAGGTCTGGAATTTATTGGAGAAAACTGGCAAAGGAACCAATGTACTGGGAGCAAATAACTAGAGAAGGAAATGTAATAGAATGGGAAGACATCAAGAATTTATTTGGACTGCAGGTTAGAGATTGCCTTTCCTATCAAGGATTGATATCAGAGTATAGTCAAAAGAAAGATATAATGGTGGTCTAAATGAAAGACCAGCATTGGTAGAGTTTTTAATAGACTGTAGAGGAAAGGCTGCTGTTAAAGTAATAATTAGTAGACCATATACAATATTGCAGAACCAATCAGAGGAGGTTATAAAGGATTGGAAAGAGAGACTGGATAAGCAATTTACAAAGAAACAATGGATTGGGAAGAGAGACTGGATAAGCAATTTACAAAGAACAATGGGGGATATATGTAAGTCTCCCAAACATGCAACAAAATCTAGAAGATTTGGGATTTTTGTTTGGAAATGTTTACATTGACATTTTTGTACCCCAAGTAGACTCTAGAGCATTTTTCCTCTGGTAGACAGCAAATGTTGGTGGAGTGATGGGGAAGAAAGAGGTTATTGGGAACATATTTTCTGGGAGTGTAATGAGTTGGCAGATTTTAAAGATTTTCTGCAGACTACTCTGTTGGAGATATTGGGTGAGCAAATTGGTGTAACTAGGAAAATTATTTTTCTGAGCTATGAAAGAGAATCGGAATTGGCTACATATAGCATGGCCTTCCTGAGTCTAATTATGGCAACTGCCAAAATGAAGTAGTGAATATAGTAACAAAGATAAAAGAGGTGGAATTTGGATGTTTAAAAAGGGTAGGAGCAAATTACATAGGAAAAAATGTGAATTGTGGGAACAATACATACAGGGGAGGAATGAAGTTTAAAACGAGGTATGACTTGACTGAGCTATGTAATATTTTACTGACAATGATTGGGTAGATTATAAGTGATGTATAATGTTTGCAACTAGGATGATGTCAATATGGCTTGTGATATAAAATGCTTGCAGCTGGGATTATGTCAATATGGTTTGTTTTAATTTATTTAAATAGATGATTGTTAATGCCATAAGTGACAATTTAATAAAAATTATTATTCTTGTTTAAAACACTGTGACAGAAGGAAAAAGTGTTAAAAGTTGGAGACAGCAGAGTGTTTGTGGAAAATGATTATTCACTATACACCAGCAGAAGAGAAACATATTTATCTCAGCAATCAAGGAATGTCAAGAGGCAGGTGTGAGATTCAAGTTGCTATATCCAGCTGTTTTCAGAATATTTTTTCCTGGAAAATTAAAGACATTTTTGGATGCAGAACAGATGAGGGGAAATAAAAAAGTTTAGCCAAGAAAAAGTGAGTCATCAAACTGAATGGAAATCTGCTTCTCATTCTTCTGATAATAAAGCTCATAGAGAGACTTTGCCAGCAAAATATTTCCAATATTCCACAGGGAAATGTTTTAGAGACAGATAAGAAGCACAGGAGTTGACTAGAACAATCAGGGATCCCTTTTATTTGAAGCAGGGTCTGATACTGGGAGATGGAGATGAACAGGAAGAAAATCAGCAACACTGAAATTAGTGAATACATGGGAGACTATAAAATTTGTGAAATATGGATTTGCAAGAGAAAGTGGCTGAGAAAGATTGAACCTCTATAAACTTCTGGGTGGACTGTAGAGTATATACCCCACTTTATAACATAAATGTTTAGAAGGACACTAAAAGGGGAAAAACAACTGTAAGTATAAGAAGTATTGATCTTATTAGTATTTGTATTTGTAGTATTTGTGTAAAACATTTCATGATATAAACTGCATGTTACATGCAGTAAAGCAGTTTTGTGTGGTTTGTAGTTTGAGGTATTTTAAATGTGGGGGTCTTTTCAGTGACTGTTATATGTCTTAAAGATATTAAACAAGTACTTTTCTTAGTTGTAATAAATATAGGCTTTACAGTATAAGAAGAGTAGAAAGGCTTGACAAAAACACGTTTACTGTGAATATGATGTGATCCTGGGCTGATGTGATGGGGTGGGATGTATAAGAGCACTGATTATATTATATGTATACTTAAGATTTGTTCTCTTATTTTTATAATTAACGTCTAGATTAATTTCCTTGATTTAAGTTATAACTAAGTTTCTTGGTAAGAAAAGTCAGACAAAGTTATAAAAGGCATGAAAAATGCTATGTTTGTTGTATTTGAAAATATATTAGATTTTTGTTTTCATTAGCAAATGCTGCCAGTGAGGGACGAGTCAAAAGCTGAAGGCAGTTGGCCAGGGGAATTCTGTATATTCTGTTGTGAGTGAAATTTAAAAAAGATTCCTTCATGCATCTGCAAAATTATTAACTGTTTTGTTTTCTCATTGGTGACTACTTTTACATGAAAATGAGCTGTCTGTAGTTTTAAGCACTTACTCTTGGATTCAATAACACCTACGCTAAGTGTACACTGTTCTGTGTGAACAGACAACACGTATATAACACATACCTTTTTCCTCCTAATTTTAGTTTTCCTGCTGATATTTTTGCAGCTTTAAATACTGACAGGGTTTCATAAAGGTTACCACAAAGTGTAGACTACATGTACACTTAGTGTAATCTTTCTGATTGACTAGAAAGCACAAAAAAGTGATAAGAATTTTATTGAATATATATCATGTACACTTTATGTAGCTTTATTGAATCTGGTCCTTAATGTTGAGCATTCTGAGCATTCTTTGTTGAGGGTAATTTAAGATTTAAAGATACAATGGCAAGCAGTTCAATGAAAAATAAAGTTTGAAATTATGGGGAGTGAATATAGCAGCCTTAATATTTTAATACATTTAATAGAAAAGTGTACAATTTAGTTTTACTTAAAGATAGCCAGTGCACTTTCTCTTAGGGCTAAAAGTTAATATTTTCTGAAAGCATACATGCTGTTTTTCAAATATGGCAGAAGGAAAGAGATAAAAAAAGAACAGACAACAATCAGTGTAATTCAGAACACAGGCCGTAGTATGCTCTTTAGCATAGGTAACCTTAATTTTAGGTTAGGTAATCCATGTGGATCCAGCTGTTGAGTTGGAGCAATTGCTCTTATATGCAGGGTTAAACTTCGTTATTTGAAGATGCAGATAGTTTTGTGCGTTTGTTCTAAAGTTAGTAGGGATGGTGATGATCTGAAAATGTATTTCGTGTTTGTTTGAGGGTTGTCATTAAATCACTCACTCCAATGAAGCTCAGGAAGTTTGCACTGTAACTTCCAATGGGTGGAGCCTAAGCCTTTTGACAGAATCAAATTATGTGCTTACATAACAAATGTTCATATCTCTGGAATCATAGTGGTTATAAAAGAGGTATAAATGGCAAGCTCTTCAGCACAAACTATTTTTATAGTAGTAGTATTCTTAGGTTCTAGGTCTTAAACTGGATTTTATAAGTCACAGTAAACACAGTAACTATTAAATTTGTAATATTTTGTAAACAATGTATAATATCTCAGCAACTACTCAGGTCGCACACATACTACCACCAGCATTTTATTCATCTAGCAGATAATTCATATGAAGCTAAGGAGTTCTGTCTGCGTTTCTTAGTTGTTGAGATATTTAGAAAAATGTGAAAATTATATCTATGTAAATTAATATAATAAAAACAACAGTTAATATATATTTATCTGCACTAGACAGAGCTCAAATACTACTGCATTTGAGTTTGCCATTCTGTAAGCTTTAAGATGAAATCTCTTAAAACCTTGTACATAGCATGGTTTTGGAATTATTGATGTAAATATGAACAAGCAATTTTTGACACCTAGAGGCATCAGTAGGAGTTAAATGCAGATGCACCTGGAGGTGTCACTTGGATGTAATGCATTAAAACAAAAAGTCCTGAAAAATGTGACATAGGTTCAAATGCAGATGAGAATAAACAAGTGTATAAAAGGTCAACCTGCTAAACTGTGTGCATGTAACACAGAAGTTGGAAATACACATTTAGAAAGAGCTGTCATGTATAAGCAGGTTGAAACAATAGCTTTTTATCATCTTTAGATGATATAAAATTAATGGAGATAAAACAAACGCTATAGATGTAAATTATGTACCCACACATGAACTGGTTCAGCAATACCTGTATTTATGGGGATATGATAAGATGAAGTATTTATGATTATGTTTTTAAAAGGCTTTTGTTATAGCAGCTAAGGATATGTAAGAAGAGATTACAGAAAATATAATACAAAGCTGAGAGACTGGATACTCTTACTATGGATATGGATAGTAAGACAAGCAATAGAAATGATTTAATTGCTTTAGTCTTTTATACAGGTCAGGCATACTTTTATCAACCAGAGGAGGGGTTGTGGACAATAATTAATAGAAAATTAAATTAATTTATCTGGGAAGAAAAAAGGGCAAGAGTTAAGTGGAATAAGTTGATCCTTCCAATAAAACAAGGTGGTTTAAGTTTATCTGATTTTAAAGGGATATTTTAGAGCTAAACAGTTAAAGCTCATATACATTACATAAGCAGAAGGTTATAATTCAGAGGGAAAGGGATGATGATGGAGTTCAAGAAATAGAGAGAGGGCAGGAGTTTGGATGCAGATCCTTAAGGAGAATAATAACAACCATACAGAATATTATATTCATAAAGTAGCAGAAAGTATTCTGAGAACTAAGCTGATATGAGAATCGAGAAAGGAAGTTTTGTCAACAGGGATGACTGCAAGTAGGGATACAGAAAATAGGCAAGAAGTAGCTGGAATTTACCAGAGAAACCTGACAAATGAGTCAAGATATTGGGAGCAAATAGCTCAAGCAGGAAAGGTAATAGAGTGCAATGAGGCAAAGAAGACATTTGGATTGCAGGCTACAAACTGCCTTCCCTACCAGGGCTGTATCTCAGAGTACAGACAAATAGAAAGGGGTAGGGGAATTTTAAGCAAAGACCTGTTCTGGTAGAGTTTTTAGTTGAATCTAGAAAGAAACAGCTATTAAAAAGGGATAATTAATAGGACATATAAAATATTGTATAATATCTATAAGAATCAATCAGAGAAGTTTAGAAAAGATTGGAAAGAGAGACTGGAAAAGCAATTTGGAAGAAAACAATGAGGAGACATATGCATGGCTCCTAAGTATGCAACCAAGACCAGAAAGTTTAAGATATTTGCTTGGAAATGTTTGCATAGGTATTTGTATACCCCAAGTAGACTTCAAATATTTTTTCCTTGGGTAGAGAGCAAATATTGGATGTGTGATGGAAAAGAAAGAGGTAACTTAACTGGGAACATGTGTTTTGGGAGTTTAATGAGTTTGCAGATTTTAAAAAATCCCTACAGAGTTCTCTATCAGAAATATTGGGCGAGTAATGGCTGTAAGTAAGGACATGATTCTTTCTGATGTGGGATACAGAATCTGCATCATGTAGACATAGTAAGGCCTTATTAAGTTTAATTCTGTTGGCCACCAAAAAAAGAAAATGGAAGTCAAAGTCTACACCAACTGTATTTGAGATATTGGAATGGAAAGGGTGTTTAAAAAGGGGAAGGAGCAAATTATATAGACGAAAATGGAAATTGTGGGAACAATACATGCATGACAGTGTTCAGGAGGAGTAAGGTTTAAGGGAAGGTGGGAATTCAGCATTTTTGTAATGGAGTGATGAGACTAACAAGGAAAATATATGTGATGTACATTGTATTTAAATGGGAAAATGTTAAAAAAAAATTCTGTTGATATATGTATGCTTGTGTCTTAAGTAATAATTTAATAAAGGTGTTAAAAATAGCTTTTTATCATAATGGCTACACTATTCAATTTATCTTGGAACATAAATTGCCTTGCAAGTATAGACAAAAAGGAAATAGTATTGAATTACACTAAAAAATGCAAAGGGCAAATAGCAATGCTGCAGGGGACACATTTTGAAAGGAATAATGTGAATTTGACAATGAAAGGATTTCAGACTGGATATTCAATGGAATATCCTGGACAAAGGAAAAAGGGGAGGACTTATATTAATTGCTAGAGGGGCTTCAATAGTGATAGAAGAAAAAATAAAAGACAATAATGGTAGATTTGTGATAGTAAGGGGCTATTGGCAAGGCAGGTGGATTATTCTGGCATGTACTGATGTTCCACCAAAAACTGCTTTAGGGAGGTTAAGAAATTTTTGGGAGAAATGTTCAACTTTCATCAGGGAATATTACTTTTAGATGGGGAGTGGAGTTTGATTTGCAATAATGAAAATGTATCAGGGAGACCTATAAGACAAAATATAAAAAAGAGGGTAGATTTCTGAAGAAATTTATGAACATACTTGGTATAGAAAAAGTGAATATGGTAGTAGAGAATGTGCATTTAACTGAAAGCTTTGGCACATATCCAATAACTATTTCAGATCGTGCACCAATAAAAACTAAGATAAAATGCAGGGTAATAAAGTAAACATTAGACACTGTGCTTTCCCACTTTCCTATTAAAAAGACAGGAATTTCAGGAATGGGTAGTGGAAAATATTTGAAAGTTATTAGGGAAGGCAGAAATATCTTCAGAAGTTATAGTTAGTGAGTGGGACAAAATGAAAATGGAGTTTAAAAATAGAGTAGAAATAAAAAAGAAAGTCATATGGTTAACATGTAATAAGAATTATTTAGAATGGCTGACAAAGGTTAAAGTGTTGCAGAATAAGGGGAATCTCGCAGAACAAGAAGAGGTGCAAATGTAGATTTCAAAAGAGAGAATAGGGGGTATCTGGATAATATGCATGAGTTTAGAAAGATTGCTATTAAGCAACTACAATTTTTTTTTGATAACTGCAGAGCACAAAAACATTTAGATCATTGACTTAGGCAACATAAAGTAAAGGGTTGCTGCCATACTTAGGGAGCCTATAACAGGAAAAATAACCAGAGATCCTATAGGGATATTATAGATGTTCTAAATATTTTATGAAAAGTTGTATAAAGCCAGGAATGGGGAAATCAAGAAAAACGCATATGGAAATATTTATGAAAGACTTACTTATGCCAAAGTTAGTGACAGATGATGCTCAACAACTAACTGTTAAGATAGCAGGAGATGAGATAAAAATGGTGAAGGATAATCAATCATCAGGAAAGTCTCCAGGAACAGATGGTATTCTTTTGAAAGTTTGGAAGTTTGAAGGAAAGAAAGTAATAAAGATCTGGAAAATGTTGTTTAACAGTATTTTAAAAGGTGGGGAAGCATCAGCATCTTGGAAGAAAGTTGTGGTGGTTATATTGCCTAAAGACAGTTAAACACCCATCAGCCCTGCTTCACACAGACCTATTACAATTTCAAACCATGATTATAAAGTGTTTGTGGTTATTTTTGCAAAACAAATGGTGAACCAAAATTGAAAGATATGGATCAATGTGATTTTGTGAAGGAGAGGCAAACATCTGACAACATCAATATAGAACAATTGTGATCCATAGGGAAGCAGAATGTAATAAAATACCACTGTTGTTGGTGGGTCATAATGCAGAGAAAGCATTCAACACAGTAAACTAGGATTTTTTTGAGCAGGCCAAAGGAAGCATTTCCATTCCCTGATACAATAATAAGGTTAATTGGGAGGATATATGAAGGACTGGAGACAAAAATTAAAGTGTGAGTATTCTTCTATCTGATAAGTTGTGTTTGAACAGAGGAACCATGCATTGCTGTCCCCTTTTTTCTTTGTTTTTGCTTTATATCTCAAACCACTGGAAAAATACAGTACCCAAAAATTTGAGGATATAATTTTTATAGTAATCAAGAAAAGTTGGCTTTATTTGGTATAGTAATCAAGAAAAGTTGGCTTTATTTGCAGATGATATTATTTTCTACCTGATAAATCCAGAAAAAGACATCTCAATATTGTGGAACATTCCTTCAACATCTTTATTGAATTATCACTTAAGACATAGGTAAACATACATTTATATAACAGAAAACAAACTGTATTAACATTTTTCTCCATTTACATAAAATATACATCACACATATTTTCTTTGCAACTATCATGAGTTCATCATTACATAAATTATTGAATTTCTGCCTTACCTTAAACCTATCTCCTCCTCTTGAACATTATTCTCAATGTATTATTCCCACAATTTCCACTTATTTCAATGTAATTTGCTCCTTCCCTGTTCTCAACATCTCTCTTCTAACTCTTTTATCTGTTTTGTAATATTTAATACCTCGAATACAGTTTGTTTAGACTTTGATTTTCATTTTCAATTAATTGCTTTTTGGCAGCCAGCCAAATTAAACATAATAAGGCCTTACTTATCTAGGCAATTCAGATCCTGTGTCCCAACTCAAAAGAATAATTTCCTTAATCATGGTCATTCAGTCACCCAATATTTATGACAGAGTGCTCTGTAGGGAATTTTTTAAATCTGCCAACTCATTACACTCCAAAACATATGTTCCCATTAACCTCTTTCTTCCCCATCACATCTCCAACATTTGCTATCTACCCGAGGAAGAATTCTGGGAAGTTTTGGTTTCGTCAGGGGCAAATCATGCTTTCTCAACCTGCTGGACTTCACTGAGAAGGTCACCAAGGCAATGGATGAGGGCAAAACAGTGCATACTGCCTACATGGGGGAAGGCAGGAATTGAGCAATTTATGCAATGTATGTTTGCATATGTCTTAGGTGATAATCTAATAAAGATGTTTAAAAATATAAGAAAATGTCCACATTATGTGCACATCTTTCTGTTGGTGTGTATATAACTCTGTTTTTAAAATAAAAAATCTCTCTGAATTATGCACTTTGTGTAACTGAATGTGCAATGTATTAATGTTCATAATGTTCATTATGTTCATAGGTGTATATTAGGTTAACAACTACTGGGGCCTTTATGAGGTTAGTTAACAGATATATGTAAGCTAGAGCACCATTTACATGTTGCATCTGTCCATTAGTGACATAGGTGCTAGACCTGGGGTGTGTTTCTGATTTCCCATCCACTGGCCCAGTTTTTTCTTGACTAGAGGTAGGGAAGAACTTTTTTGATGAGTAGCCTCTTCCAGAGAAAGGCAAGTATCTGAGACACATACCTGTTCCTCCAATGTGTCCTATTTATGCCATAAACAAAATTTGAATCCCTAGGTGAAGTAAATTTGATGCTATTTATTTTGTGGATATTCAAAAGATCCATCAGAGTGGGATCCAAGGATGCCTTGTATGCCCATAGATTGCCTCTCTAGGAAACAGAGTATGGAGATAGGACTTTGAGGTGATTTGCAAAGGATATGTTGTTTATATCAAATGTTCTTTTTGTAAGGAACTTCTGTGGAAGTTCCAGATATTGCATGTGCCTGGTCAGGTACATATTGAAAGGGACATTGTATTCGATGATGGGCCTGTTGAGGGCTAAATACAGTGAAATGATGACTTCTTGGACCTATATGTCATGCTCACGCTTATACACTGAGCAACATAAAATGACTTCCTTACTATCTTTGACCCATGTTTAAAAGCCAGGTTACTATCTACAAACATACCCAAATCCATGACCACTGGTTCTACTCTTAGAGGTGTGTTATTGATGCAATAATTTCCTAGGGTGACTGACTTCCCAAAAAGTACTATTACACATTTCTTGGCATTGAATTTTAATCAGTGGCTTTGGCATCAGTCATTTGTCTGTGTTAATCCTTCCTGTAGGACGTTAGTTTTTTGGGAGGATTTTATGACTGCTCTTAGTTTCATGAGTCCTATCTGAGAGTCAGATGGCTATCCAGAGCATAATATAGGGATTTATGGCTATATCCATAAGTTTTTTTTACAATGCCTGAGTAGTGTGGACATTCCAGATCTTGCATGTGCCTGATCAGGTACATACTAAAGAGGGCATTGTATTCAATTAAAGGCCTGTTGAGGGCTGAAATGTGGTGATCTGAATATGCGTAGATATGTTATGTTATGCTAATTAAGTACCACTGAATTTAAAGTAATTTATTCTTGATTCTTTTATCTGGAAATTGAGAGTATATGTAGCAATTTCTTTGTTGAAGAATTCTGGACAAGGCCAAAATTAATGAACAGGACAAAGGGTCAATATCAGGGCCAATTTTTAAATATTACTTTAATTTACTTAAAAATGTTCATAGAACAGGCTTTGTATCAGCATTTTTTTTTTCTCAACAGTAAGAAGTAGTCAAGTAACATCTGGCATTATGAGCATTGTTGACTAACTGTTATCCTCAGTGAGTTAACCAGAAAATCAAAACATTTACTAGCCAAAGTGGAAAAATTTGAGGCAAAATACATAAAATCAAGGACATTCTGCAAAATTCTAAAAAGTTAGAAGGGACGCTATCAATTTTTACCACACTGTAGTCAGAAGAGACATTGACTGACCACTGAGCCATAAGGAAAAACACATAGACCTGAACCTTATAAAAATGAGGTTGATCGTTGACAGTTGGAAGGTGATGTGGCTGATTATTTCTGTTTTCTCTGAAATTATAGGTTCATAAGTAAGTACTAGGCTAGCTGCCTTTGCAGGCCATTTCTAAGCCTAGCCAGTTTCTCTTTTTGTGCTGGAAATAACCTATCTCATTTGGTTAGAGACTGGCCTTATACATCCTATGGCTGCTAATTATTTACTTCCCCTAATAAGAATAAAGTACAGTTGTATAAAATCTTACCACAATGGTAGGCATCTTTGCCTTCACTGCTGCAGTATTCTTAACAGATGGGATACCCTGGCATGGAAGCCCGAATGTCTGGCCAGTCTACCAAAGATTGCTTGTTGGTTTTAAAAGATACGCTGAATGTCACCCAAACTCTCCTGGTGGAGCATAAGACATAAAGGTGAAGCTCAGGCCTACCATAATCAGAACTGAATGCCCCAGTAGGAACATAGTCCAAGAAACCCAAGAGGTAACCTGTACATCCAGGAAGGCAAAATACTAGGGGGATGGAGGGAAGGAGGGAGGGAGCAAATACTGCAGCAGTGAAGGCAAGGACATCAACCATTATGGTAAGATTTAGACAACTGTACTATGTCCTTACATTCACTGCTGCAGTATTCTTAACAGATTTGAGAGTGCCAAAGCTCAAGAGGAAACTTGGGAGGGGGAAGGCACAAAAGAGCTCCCAAAAAAGCCATGAAGAATGGCACTAGCAAAAGTGCCAAAGCTCAAGAGGAAACTTGGGAGGGGGAAGGCACAAAAGAGCTCCCAAAAAAGCCATGAAGAATGGCACTAGCAAAACCAGCCCTGGTAAAGGTATGCACAAAAGCCTTAACTGAAGAAGGAAGGCTCTTGCCATGAAAAGTGTAACAGACGGAAATAGCTTTAGAAATCCAAAAATAAATAGTTTGCTTGTATACAGCAAGTCCCAAAGGTCTAGGATGAAAAGAAACAAATAACTGATCAGATTTTCTAATAGCTTTAGTCTTATCCAAATAAACCCTGAGTTGCCTATGCACGTCCAAAGTATGCAGCACCCTCTCACTGTCAGATTGCAGACAGGGGAAAAAAGTAGGCAGATTAATAGACTGATTCATTGATAGCTCATTAACCACCTTAGGCATAAAAGGGCTTGTGAGCAAAGACACCCTGTCCTCATGAAAGACGAAAAAAGGAGGACAAGCCATAAGGGCCTGCAACTCAGATACTCATCTGGCAGAAGTAAGAGCTAACAAAAAAACAGTCTTCCAGGAACAATGCAGCAAAGAAACTGAAGCAGCAGGCTCAAAAGGAGCCCGAGTCAACTCCTCCTAAACAAAATTAAGATCCCAGGAAGGAGGACCAGGCTTCCTGGGAGGTCTAATATTAAGGATGCCTTTAATATATTGTTTAACCTCCAGTCTAGAAGCTAAAGGAGGAGAAAAAAGGCAGACAAGCAGAGATAGCTGATAAGTGGGCCTTAACAGAAGAATTGGGCAAACCAGCATTGAGGAACTCACACAAATAAGAGAGAACCAAAGGAACATCCACAGTAAGCGGGTCCAGGTTATGAGAGAGAGAGAGAGACACCAAACATAAAACCTCTTCCAGTTGGATAAATAGGATTTTCTAGAAGTAGATTTCCTGGCTTCCTGCAGGACTTGCAGTACATCCTCAGAAAAAAAGATGTCTGTGAGAAATCAAAATCCTGTCATCTACAGTGTTAACTGAAGCATGGACAGGTGGGGATGGATGAGAGTTCCCTTGTCTTGTGTGATTATACTCGCCCTGTGAGGTAACTTGTGATGATTACCCCTGGCTAGATGCAGAAGTAGAGGGAACCAGTGCTGTTTCAGCCAAAAGGGAGTCACCAAAAAGATTTTGGGAGCATCCTGTTGAATCTTGAACAGGGCTTTCAGAATGAGAGGAAGGGGAGGGAATGCATAAACAAACGTCTCCTTTCAAGAAAATGAGAGGGCGTCCACCTTCCATAACAGAGGACCCGGGACTCTGGCACAAAACAGAGGAAGTTGTCTGTTCACAGGGGAGGCAAAAAGATCCACTTGAGGAGTACCCCACTGGTGGATAATGTCCAGAAACATATCCCTGTGAAGCATCCATTCATCTGACTGAGTTAAGGACCTGCTCAGAATTTCTGCCACAATGTTCTGACCAGAAGGGATATAAACTGCCAGAAGAGTCACTTGATACTTGACAGCAAGATCCCATACTAGAAGTGCCAACTGGCAAAGACAATAAGATCTCATTCCTCCCTATTTGTTGATGTACCACATCACTGTAGTATTGTCTGTGAACACTTTGAGAGGCCCTGGAGAGAAAAAAAAAAGGATGAAAGGCCTGAACTTCCAGCAGAACAGCTCTCATCTCTTTGACATTGATGTGTGCCTTCTGCTGGTGAGGTGACCACACCTCCTGTACTTTTAGAGAGCCAAATGTCACCTCCATCCCATGTCTGAAGTGTCTGTGAATAATTCCTGAGAGGGAAGAGGGGGATAAAAAGGGATTCTGGATTCAGAGGCAACTGCTGAATCCACCAGTGAAATTTCTGTCTGAGACAAGGAAGAAGAGGAACTACAAAGTCTAGAGGATATGCATGTAGGAGACAATGACTTCAGAAACCAATGAAACTTTCTCATGTGAAGTTTGGCCAGAGGGAGCATCGGTATGGTGGATGCCATGAAACCCAGAGCTCTCAGAAACTCCCTAGTGGTAATGGAAGCCAGAGGAAGAAGAGTCTGAAAGAAATAAATGAGAGTTAAGGACTTTGAAGGGAGTAGGGATGCAAGCATTGGCACCGTCAGAATCCTGTGACCCAGAAAAACATGATCCTGAGTAGTACTCACAGAAGACTTTTTGAAACTTATAGTGAACCCCAGGTACTGAAGAAGGGAAATGGCAAAATGAAGATTTTGCAAAAGGGTCTCTGGAGAGGACACCTGAATCAACAGGTCATCTAAGTGAGGAAATATCTGGATCCCTTGAAGCCTGCAAACAGCAATCACAGGAGCAAGGCATTTGGTGAATGCCCGTGGGGCAGTAGAAAGGCCAAAGGGCAGAGCAGAGAACTGAAAATGCCAGGAAGTAGCAGAGAAATACAAAAACTTCCTGAAAAGAGGATGTATTGGAATATGGAGATAAGCATCCTTGAGATCCAGAGACACCATATAGGCCTGAGAGAGCAAGAGATGAAACAGAATCTGAAGGGACAACATCCGAAAAGAAGGCACCTTTAGAAAAGTGTTTAGATGAGAGAGGTCTAGAATAGGTCTTCAACTGCCCTCTTTTCTGGGCACCAGAAACAGTCTGGAGTATAGCTCTTTCCCCCTTTTGTTCACAGGCACCTCTTGAATAGTACCGTGAATCAAGAGATTTTGAAGAACCTCTGGGAAGAAAAGAATTTATTACCAAGGAAGCTGAAGAATACTCTTAAAAGGAGGATGGGATTTCCACACCATGAAGTACCCCTGATGAATAATCAACAGAACCCAACAATTCTGAGTGATCTGAAGCCAAACAGGAAGAGAAAGAGAAAGATGAAGAGAAAGAAGAATGTGGCTGGGAAGAGATGGATAGTCATACAGCACCTGGTTTGTCTGGAAAATAAATCTTTGGAGTCCCTGAAAGCTGAGTAGCCTTAGTAAGAGATGTCCGTTTGCCACTCTTTCTACCTTTAGTAGAAGAGTGGGATTGCCTGCAAAGAAAAGCAGGCTTAGTGGGGTAGTTTCTCTGAAATTTAGGCACAGGAAACACAAACACATGTTTAAGCTCCTGTAAGGCCTTACACTTATCCTGAATTGACATAAACAAACCACCAGAAGCTTCCCCAAACCAAAGTTTAGAATCCAGATGAGCATTCATCAGCTCAGCTTTAATATCATCTGGTAGAGTTTGAAGCCTAAGCCAAGAAGACCTCCACATCACTGAACCAAAAACAGCAACCCTAGAAGAGGCATCTGCTGCATCATAACTACATTTAATAGAATGACAAATTACTTGAGAGGAATTTCCTAGCAAGCAAAGAACAGAAGTTTTACCCTCAGAGTTTGGAAAATCAGAAATAAATTGACAGGCCTGAGAAAGAAGTGAGGACACATACCTAGACATATAGGTCTAATAATTAATAGCCCTAAAAGCTAGAGTAGCAGAAGTGTAAACCTTCTTACCCAACCTTTCCATAGTTCTGCTATCCTTGTCAGAAGGCAATAACTTGGACGAGGAAAGCAGGTGAGATGGCTTATCAGAGACTACAGACATGACAGAGGGGTCAGAAGCAGGACATTTACATAGGAAAAAACAATCCTCAGACACCATATAAAACTGGTCAGACCATGGGAGCAGGAGGAAGAGAATCAGGCGCATGAGAGGCATTGGAAAAAGCATCCAGAAAAGCAACCAAAACAGGAGGAATAGCTGCAGGTTTAGGGGATTTCAACTGCGGCAACTCATAGTATTGATATCAGGAATCTAAGCACATTCCCACTTAAAAAAATCCATCATCTAGTGTGTATACCCAAAGGAAATTTCCTCAAAAGGAACATCTGAACTAATAGATTCATCCTCCTCTGACCCATAGTCTAAAGGAGAAGGAATTTGAGTAGAATAATTCAGAGATTCATTATCCAAATCTGATTCATCCTCAGAAGAATCTTGTTCTCTAGGCCTTTTAAGGGGAGTAAAGGACCAAGGAGGAGAAGGAACTGAAACCCCTTGAGGAGACTTTAAGGACATTAAAGCAGTAAATAACCCCTGAGTGATGGCCTGCCACTTACTTTGTGGATCCCAAGGAGCAGAAGAAACATGTTTAATTTCTTGTTTCTTTTTTAAGGAAAAATCCCATCCAAAAAACTGAGAAGGCTCAGACCCAGGACAGCAGTTGAGAACCATAGTAGGAATTTCTTTCCCAGCCAAAAACTGAGGAAGTCTCCTAGGCCCCTCAGAAAAAAATCAATTGTGGTTCCTCCTGAATGTTCAAGATGGATACCTGCAAACCTCTTCGGATGTGCTGCCAGCTGGACCCTCAGTAACCTCTGACACGGTTGCGGCAGAGAAATTCACAACACAGCTGAGTGAGCCTCTGGGTTTGTAACAAACTTGGGAAAAACATGTGGCAGTGGCAGGACAACAGAAAATTCTGGTTGTACCTTTTTCACCTTCTTCTTCCCTAACAGCTGACCCACGGGGCAGGAGATTCCTTCTATTGTATCTTTAGAGAGAAGCTTAAGACACTGGTTCTCAAGATACAAGGAAAGGGAAGAAAGTCTACTGCAAAAGGTTTTCGGAATGAACTCATAACAAATAGAACAACACGTATGGTCATGAGAAGCTCCTAGACAAAAAAGACACTCATCATGGCGGTTTTTATGGGGAATCTGTCTCCCACACTGGCATTTACCTTTCCTGGATGACATTAACCCCAAGGAGCACAAAAAAGTAAGAAAAAACAAAATCCCCAAAGAAGCACTTATCTGCAACTGCAATAGAAGTCAGCTAACAGGTGTAGATAGTCACTGGAGAAAGAAAATGTGTTCAACTGGCATAAAATGGATGCAGGTAAACAGACCAATGGTAAAAAGATACTTTCAGACTAGCAGCAAAGAAGTTCTGATTATGGTAGGGCTGAACATCATGCAAGGAGTGTTTGGGTGACATTCAGCATACCTTTTAAAAGCAACAAGCAATCTTTGGTAAACCGGCTGGACGTTCTGGCTTCCACAGCAGGGAATCTCATCTGTTAAGAATACTGCAGCAGTGAATGTAAGAACATCTATTAGTCCAGCTAAAATAACTTTAGCTAGCAGATCAAGAACACTCGTCCATCTACCTACTTAACTGGATAAACTACTGGAAACTTCAACAAGGTGTCTTTATTCCCCCCACAAGAAAGGTATCAGAGAGACAGAGTCTCCTAGATTTGCTAGCTAAAGTGATTTTAGCAGGACTAATCCTTTATACTTTGTTTCTTGTTGGTCCTGTCACTCTCTGGGTCACAGGTGGTATACCAGACTTCACTCAAACCCTCTGGATTACCTTTGTTGTCTAATGAGAATAACTGAGATCATAACATAGATAATTTTGAGGGGAAACATACATAGGATAAAACATTTAGGACCTGCCTCTGTTTATTAGTAGTCCAGGGGACAGTCCTGGGTAAATTGTCAGTTTCCTGTCTATACATATAAATTGCACTTGAATATGGAAAGAGATAAACTTTGACGTTATGTTGTCCTATCTCGCCTTCATTCTTACTTGTTGGGTTCAGAATCGATCCTTGGTTTCAACTTGGCCACATACTAAAGCTCGAGGTCTTCCACTGGCTCATGGCTGTATCCCTATCCCCTCATGCTGTAGTGAAGTTCCCCATATCTTGTTTGCCGCTAAACAGATCAGACGCTTCCATTTTGGCTCTGGCTAAGTGTTCTACATTTTATTACTTTATTGTTAGGAAATAATTCTATTTTACTTATATTTAGTTAGTTTTAGCTTTCTTCTAGTTATTAGCTAGTTCGTTGCTGTTTATTGCTTAAGGCTATCATTTTTCTCATTTGGCCTTGTTTTTTTCCCTAGCCCATTTAATTTCTATATCTGTTATTAAAAAAAAAAAAAAAAAAGTTTGAAAGGCATCAGCCCATTTAAGTTAGAGGGCTGCATTGGCCCCTTTTTATTTAAAGGCATCTTGTTGTTTTGTTGTGAATTTTTTAATTTCTCCTTCTCACTGTTGAAGAAAGAGCATCAGTCCATTTAAGTTAGAGGATTTTCATTGCCTGTTTTACTTAGAGGGCATCTTATTGTTCTTTCTACTAATAGTTTTTCTCTCTTTACTGGATTTCTGTTAAAAAAAAAAAGTTTTTTTCTGTAGTTATAGTGTGTGTGTGTGTGTGTGTGTGTGTGTGTGTGTGTGTGTGTGTGTGTGTGTGTGTGTGTGTGTGCTATTACTTTTAAGCATGTCTAAGAAGCATAAAGAAACCAGGCCTTCGGGTTTTAAAAAATGTACTAGATGCAACCGGAAGATGTCTATTTCTGACTCTCATACCATTTGTGTTTACTGCTTGGGAGCAGTACATCTTCAAGACTCTTGCTCAATCTGTCACTCTTTTAGCTCTAGAGTGCTGTTAGAGCATAAAGATAAATTGATTGTGAGAGGTCTGTTGAAGTCCCCCTTCTAAGAAGCTCTAGAAGAAGGTCAGGATACTTCAGGATCAGTGCAATCTCTTTCATCCAATTCGGACAAGTCCACAAAAACATCTTCTCCCTCTTCAGGACAATCAGAGCTGGCTAAAAAGTTGAGTAAAATTGCATCTCTGGCTAAAACTACTTTGTAACCAACAAAAACTGCTTTATCAGTTCCACCTTTATCGGTGCCAATGGAGTTTGAACTCAGGAGCCGGTTCCCAGAATTGGAGCTGGTTACTCCTCTATTGAGATCACCTATTTTACAATCAGTAAGATCTCCTACCCTTTCCTCTAAGTCCTCCAGGAGCTTTTTGGACGATGATGTGGATAGGCTGGTGCATAGGCTTCTGAAGACTCCAGCGCTGGCTAAACTCCTCTCTGCTCCAACACCCAGAGATTCAGAGCCAAACATAACCATTCCACCAACTTCTATTCCTCCTCCGAGCCAACCCCGGTTCTCAGAGACGGAATGCTTGGAACCAACTGATGTGGATCCATCGGTGCCGAGAACCATCTTGGTCTCTTCAAAACCGACATCTACTCTGACATCCTTGGTTCCATCTGAGGAGTCTAGGAGCCAATGCTCTCCAGTTGGGTCCGAGGAGTGTGTTTGGATCAGACAGTTATCAGATCCGACCCTGCCTTTTGGGGCTTTGGTGCAGATGAACTCGATTCCTACATCGGCTTTGGAGCTGACCCCCTTGGTTCTGGGGATTTCTTCTGGCTCCTCGGAGCTGGAAGTATTTCTGGATGATGGGAGGGGGGCTTTCAAGCTGATAAGGAAGGTTCTTTCTTCTCAGACAGCCCCACTTAATGATTCCAGCATTCCTCCCCCTAAGGCACTGGCGTCTGTCCCTGTACCATCATCCACAGACCCAGCAGAGACCCTAGGCCTTAGGGTACCCCATCGGGTGAGCTCATCTCTTCTGAAACCTCTCCAGAATATCCTTCTGAAGAGGTCACTCAAAAGACACTTTCCAAGAGGAAGCATTTGGACTCCCCTGATGAGTCAGTCACCTCGGACATAGACCTCAATGAGTCAGAGAGGTCCCCACAGTCGACCTTGGAGGATGTCTCCTTCACAAACATCCTAGAAATCCTTAAACAGAGAGGCGGCTGGAAGCCCATCAACCCTTCTGATGAGGAGTCTGTTTACCTGAAGGCCTTTGGGTCTCACCCTTTAGCCACTTGTGTGTCTCTGCCTTTCGACGAACTTATGGAACTAGTTAGTCGAAAGGCATGGAAGTCTTCAGATGCAGTGGAGCCTGTTCCTAGGAGGCCAAATAAGTTTATCACAGCCCCCTCAGATAAAGACTTCTTGACCATGGATGTCCCTGTAGATGCTATGGTGGTGGCAGATGCCACCAAAAAGGAACTTTCTGAAACATCCTCTACTGTCAATCCACTGAGCAAGGAGTCCCTTACAATGGACAGATATGAGAAGCGCACGTTTACTTCAGCAACTTTTGCACTCAGATCGCTGAACTATATGACGCATTTTACAAGGCTACAAAGAGATTTCCTAAAGGAGCTATGAGATACTCTACAAGGTTCAATAGCTGCAGAA
The DNA here is from genome assembly GCF_019279795.1 of Protopterus annectens. NCBI lineage: Eukaryota > Metazoa > Chordata > Ceratodontiformes > Protopteridae > Protopterus > Protopterus annectens. Next base: position 782,943,367 of record NC_056733.1, on the reverse strand, counting down.
GTGTCAGCCAAGGTTTCCTCTCGGCTCTGTACCTCAAATTCTGTGGTCAACTCCTCCATGAGGCTCATTTCTTATGCAGTAGATGGAGAGAGGAATATCCCTAGGCAGACATTCCTGGATGCGCTTATGCGACTTTGTGGAACCTTTCAAATCTTCCTTTATCAATGCCCCATTCGATGGTTTGTCCTTGTTTGGGCCAAAGGTTAAGGAGATGCTAACCAGGTGTGAATAAGAAGGAAAGACTCTCTCTGCCATTGGAGTCTGCTTTTCCTTACCTTCTACACCTTATTCAAAAGACCAGAAGGGGGGAAGATGTGGTTCAGTAAATCTCAAACAGTTTTCCAGGACACGCGTGATGACTCTTCCCTCAGGGGCAGAGGGGGAAGTACAAAAAGAAGTCGCCATCCTCATGGCAGAGGGGGTCCGCAAAACCAGGGTGGCAGAGATTCCTTTGGTGGTCAACCTTTTCAGTGCTCCTGAAAGGAGGCCCATCCATCCATCTCTGGAGGAGGTCGGGGGGTCGCTTATCCTTGTACCAAAAGCCTGTCTGGAAATAACAAAAGACAAATGGGTGCAAGGGATCATATCCAGAGGATATTCCCTACCATTTTCTGTTCCCGTCCCACACATAAAGAAAATACCAGATATTCCACCCAGTCAGAGGGATCAAGCAGCTTTGCAAATTCAAATGTTGCTAGACAAAAAGAGTTATCCAAAGAGTCCCCATAGACCAAACAGGATCTGGAACTTACTCAAGGGTTTTTTTGCTGCCAAAAAGAACAGGGGACTGGAGACCAATTTTGGATCTCAGCAGATTAAACAAATCAGTAAAAAAAGACCACGTTCCGGATTGTAACACTGCAGTCCATTCTTCCCTTCTTGAGAAAAGACAACTGGATGTGTTCCATAGGCCTCCAGGATGTGTACTACCACATAAAGATGGACAGGTCATCCAGGAGTCATCTGCACTTCTGGCTGGCAGCCAGTAATTACCAGTTTCGAGTGCTGCCCTTTGGTCTCACTCCAGCCTCCAGAGAGTTCACCAAGTGCATGGCAGTAGTTACTGAGACATTTAGGATTCTGAGTATTTCCCCATCTAGATGACTGGCTCCTAATTCCCACCACCAAGCACCTACTACTGGAATCAAGAGACACCACTCTATCTCTATGCTCTCACCTGGGAATCACAATAAATTATGAAAAATCTGCCTTGTTGCCATAGCAACATATTGATGTTTATAGGAGCAGATCTAGACCCAATAAACATTAAGGCAAAACTTCCTACAGAAAGAGTCCTAATTCTGAGACACCAAGTCTCCAATCCAAAATAAAAGTACAGGCAAAAACAGTCTTGAAAGTCTTGGGAACCATGGCAGCAATAATAACTTTAGTTCCACTTGCATGCATGCACATGAGAATTCTACAGTGGCTACTTTTCACCCAGGGGTCGTTACAGGATCTACCCATGTCTCAGCAAATTCTAATAACAGAGTCCTGCAAAAAGGACCTTGGCTGGTGGCTTCACTCCAGTCACGTGACATCAAGTCAGCCATTTCTTCCCCTTCAACTGGTAGCCACAGAGACCACGGACGCCTCCCAGATAGGGTGGGGGGCATTATCTGGGCAGGGCAGTTCAAAGCACATGGCAGGATCATGAGGCCCATTTGTACATCAATATCCTAGAGATGAGAGTGGTGTTTTTGTCGTTGCATGCACTCCAGGACTATCTTCCATTGGGAACAATTGCAATACAGACATGTTGGTTGTCTGGTATATAAACAAACAGGGGGGAACCAGGTCTTACCCCCCTTTGTTGAGAGGTCCTCAGGTTATGGCAGTGGGCAATTTCCTTTCAACGCTTTCTCATAGCAACGCACATCCCAGGAAGGTCCAATGTGATAGCAGACAAACTCAGCAGAGCGATTCTCATGCCTCACGAGTGGTCCCTAAAACAAGAAGTAGCGGATAGGATCTTCTGCAAATGGGGCCAGCCTTGCTACGATCTTTTTGCCACTCCCATGAATGCCAAATGCAGCAGCTTTTTTTGCCCTGGTCTCCCGTCTGGTGGAGTCTCCAAGGGATGCACTTGTACATGATTGGCCCTCGGGGCTCCTTTATGCCTTTCCTTCCTTTCCATTGCTACCTAAAGTTCTCCAGAAAGTCAACTCGTTGGGAAACGAGTTGATCCTCATTGCTCCATATTGGCCTTGTCAGATTTGGCTCCCCTTCCCATGGCCTCACCTTCAGGAGGTGGCGTGGGTTCTGGACCCAGTTCCAGACTTTCTGACTCATATGTCCAGAATGCTCCATCCTTGTCTTTGAACACTCAAATTGATAGTTTGGCTGCTCCAATTCCAAATTTAGCCAGGCTTCCTAACCTCCCTCATTCAGTCAAGCATATTTTGATCTTTTCTCATAAAGCATCTACTAGAAAGTTATACATCAGCAAATGGAAAAGGTTTTCTTCCTGGGCATTGACAAGACATATTGATCCTTTCTATACTCCAGTAACTTCTGTCCTTGAGTTTCTGGCAAATCTATTTAATAAAGGTGCAGCTGCAGCTACCATCCGTGTACAGTTAGCAGCAATATCTCATTTCCATAGTGATATTTGCCCCTAAATTGATGTCACACAAACTATGCAAAGCCTTCCTGAAGGATACTCATTTGTTAAGGCCACCCATAAAAACACCCCTACCACCATGGAACCTAAACCTGGTTCTCTCCTGCTTAATCCTTCCTCCCTTTGAACCTCCATCATCATGTGATCTAAAATGTTTAACATGGAAAACAAGTATGTTCGTGGCAATCACTTCTGCCAAAAGAGTTTCAGAACTGCAAGCTTAATCAATTAAGCCACCATATATGATTTTTCATAAAGATAGGGTTTCTCTTCGAACAAACCCATCCTTCCTGCCAAAAGTATGTTCAGATTCTGATTTAACTCAGTCCATAGAGTTACCAGCTTTCTTCCCAAACCATTGCAACACGGCAGAATATGAGCTTCATCAATTGGATATGCATAGGCAATTACGTTTCTCCTTGCGTCGAACAAAGGATTATAGAAAATCTGATTGGTTCTTTGTGTCATTCTCAGAAGCAAAGAAAGGTGCCCCATATCTAAGATCACACTTTAAAAATGGCTCTCAGATTGTATCACTTTTATATATAAATCTAATAATATGATTCTCCCCTTTTAAAGTCAAAGCTCATTCTACAAGAGCCATGGCAACTTCTTCTGCCTTTAGAGCTACACTATCACTTGATAGCATCTGTGCTGCTGCGACTTGGTTAACACCTCATACCTTTATAACTCATTACAAAGTAGATTTGGTCTCCATTGACAGGGCCTCTTTTGGGTCCACTGTCCTGAAAAATATAATCCCATGAGCCACCCAAGAAATATGGTGCTAGGGATGCTGTCCCAACCAGTACAGAATGAAGATGAGAAAGGGCAACATAACATAAAGAAGTTATATACTCACCATAACTTTCCATGTTTGTTGTCCACCTTGCCTTCATTCTTACATCCCACCCTCCTATCCCCCTACCAATGGCTCCTGGAAAACAAAGAGGTTTTTTTCTGGCAAGTGTGTCTTTGGCCTTCTTCATTTTCTTCTTGTGATGTATTTGATAGTACCTTAGGTACTTACAGTTATCAGCAAACAAAATATGGGGGGCTTCACCACAGCATGAGGGATAGGGATACAGCCACGAGCCAGTGGGAGATCTCGACTTTTATTATGTGGCCGAGTGGTTCTGAACCCAACCAATAAGAATGAATGTGAGATGGACAACAAACATGGAAGTTATGGTGAGTACATAACTTCTTTTTTTATGTGGCCAGAGAGTTTGTTCCGCAGCAGTGGTGTCCTCTGCCAGCATACCTCTCCTCTATCCAGATTTTTTACTCATATTTTTAGTCTTTTCCTCTTAAACGCTCCAGTTTTCTAGCAACTCACTGAGGATGAGGAGTGAAGTCCCCAAATAATGCCATTCGAGTGTCATATCCCTCAGAAAAAATGTATGCTAACAAAAATCCTGATATTCACAATGTTCTACTTAAAATTTGTCTCTAGGGCCCTCCCTGTCCTTATATTAGGGTTTGGCCAACTATATCTTACTACATATACACATTTTTCGTTAAGAAACACGATAAAGCCGTACAAGGTACATGCGCACCCGACATCTAATGACTCTACTACGGACGTAGTTTCGGGAAGTACCCATTTTACGTAAGGACTTAGTTCAGTGGCTTTAGCGCAGGGAGATTTTTCTAACGTTTTGCGACGCGCGGCCTGCGGTAATACCAAATCAAAGTTTTCTTGGTTGGAGTTCAGTTCTTTCGCTTTGATGTTTTATTCCATTAGGAATACTACAGTAACGTAAAACTTCTTTGCTAACAGTTGAAAAAGTACAGGTAAATGAACTAAGATGTACTTACTGTGGGATTTCAATTACTGAGGGATATATTTTAATAATGTTTATCAAGAAGGTAATTCGGCAGGTAGTAATGGCTGTTACAGGGCACGTGTCGCGGGTGTGTGAGGGTGGTGGCTAAAGAAAGGAATTCTGGAAACGTTTTTCTTGGGCCCGTAGTTAAGACATTCATGAAGGGTATGTTAAATAAATAAATAATAAAAATATATATATATATATTTACCAGTTGCTAAAGATAGTAACGGATCTGGCTGTTTAACTTGGATTTTTAGCCGTACTTTCTTCATTTGTATAGTATGATGTATGTTATCAATTTTAATTTTCTGGGCGCCCAAATGGGATCCTTTTCCCTCTTAAATGTTGTTTCACAATTGGAAAACTGGAAGTTTTCGGTACCTTGGGCGGGAGTGCAAGGTGTATAATTTTTCCCGTTTATACCAGAATGTGTAATAACGGTGAAAAGTTATTCAGGTAAACGCCATCAGTTACAGATTTAATTGAAATTTGTAACGCAGCAGACACTGGTTGGGTGTGTTTCTGGTTCATGCTTAATCTCGCCCATTATGAATTCAGCATAGCACTGTTGTAGTCTCGGGTTTAGAATTCCTTGATTTCTTTAAATGTAACTAGTAAATGTGCAACTTAAACGTTAAGCAATGATTTCTTGTAGTGGTTCAAGGCAGGTGTTAATGTTTTGTAATTGTCGGTTGTTAAAACGGTACTGCTGTGTTTGTTTAGTTGGAAAGCATTTGCTTGGTTATGAAGTTGATACTTTTGAGGTCCTTCAATAGGCAATTGCCAGTATTTTTTTCTGCAGGACCATCCCTTTTTGTTGGAATTGGGGGGGGGGTGTGCGGTTTTAGAACACTAAAATGTATTCCCTTATGTTCCAACAGTTTATTGGGGGGAGAGATTTCGAACTTTCCCACAATTTATGCATTTAAGGACATGTTCACTGGGAAGCCTTGTTGGATCAAGGTGTGAAACCTAAGTCTTTGTCTTCTATAATTATGTTTACATGTGTGTTTTTCTCTGCCTTCGGTCTGGAAAGGAATGAATACACACTTTTATAACTCGTGTCACTGACTTTAGCATTGATATTTAATGGAGATAATAGTAAGAAAAAACGAACCTAAACCACCGACCAAACTAGTTCGTGGAGAAATGCACGTAGCTGTGCGTTTCGCAGTCATGAGGATAAATATTTCACAAAAATGAACCGGGAGTGTGTTTATTTTTCCCCCCTCAGAAGAATTCATCTTAAATATCTTTCTCTCAAGAATTCATCTTTAAATATACTTATCCTTAGTATTGGGGAAACGCACCATGACGCATATTTTTTCTCCATTGTTCATAACCGGCGCCTTTGCAGGCCCACTGGACCACGCACGCAGGTTTTTCTCATAACTAGCCGCACCTCAGGGGTGTTATCAGTAATGTATTTTTCTTGGATCAATTTCTTAGAACACTAAATGCGAAATGTGCCCTTCAAATGTGGAACCGTGATTAATGTTTTTTTTTTTTTATGACTTCTGGAGAACAGGTGGTGGATAAATTATATTCTAATTGTCATGCATTAGATTTCTTTTATTTCTGAAAATGCATATTCATTCACATTATCATGTCCCTGGTTGAGTTGCAACGAACCTCTCGAATGTCTCTGCTTTTGACTGAAATGTTAACGCTGTCCCTTTAAATCCCTCCTAAAACTTAACTAATTTTGGAGAAAAGGTGGTCAGTCACATTTAAGAACCGTAATTAGCGTTTTAGGCTTTTACTTGATAAAAACGTAATTTGTTTTATTTTACATTATCTTATTTCGCCACTGTTTTAATAGTACTGATATTATTGAAAGTGTCCCAGATTCTTTCTGGATTTGTTGCTGATGGGTTGAGATCGATGATGCAGTTTGGTAAGACTCAGAATGAGGAATATTTCTCATAATGAGAGCTCATTATTGTTCTCCTTATTTTAATTTTGCCCTTGTTTGTTGGAGTTGTGGCCGAGATCACTGGTGTAGCCAGAAGTCTTCATTTTATACTTTATAACAGAAGCTTGTTGCACCTACCGCTCGCCTGTCATTTAAAAAAAAAAATGTACGCATACCTGAAAATGGTGCCCCCAGGTAGTGAGACATGTTTCAATAGTAGTTTGTACTCCTAAAAAGTTATAGTGGTTCATTCCTTCAAAAAAGACATTTTCTTTGTATACCTCTAGATTTCTAAATAGTTAGACTGTTTTAAACATTGTGATTTTTTTATTCTTTCTGGCTATCTCTTGGTAACTTAATCTGTACTCATTTGAGTATACTGACTGAGTATGCCTACTTAACTGCCTTGGCCGAGATAATATGCAGAAGCTCGTAGCTGTTTTGCAACTGCCGTAACATTCCGAGAGCCACGCAAAACACAGGTGCGGTCCTGTGTTCCCCATTTTTTTTCAATTCCTTTCCTAATCTCATTAAAAACTTACGTGCTTGACCGGGTTTATAGTTATGCATTTTTTGAAGTATGCTCTTTCTCTGACTACTACTCCAACTTAGTAAGGGAAACTTTGAAATACTACCAACGTTTTCTGGATTTTCCCGGATGTTGACAGCAATACTTGAATCTGGTGTGCCTGTACAGAGGTCTTTGTCTTTTACCGGTTAGGGGTCGCCACAGCGGACTCCGGACCGCTAATGATTGGCAGTGGATTTTTACGGTTCCGAGTTGCCAGCCCGACGCCCAACCTTTAAGGAAGGCGCACCCATTCACGCACGCACTTACCTGCATGTCTCTTAAGTCACTCGACCACGAGAAGAACATGCAGACTATACAGTGAGATGGTGAATATTCATTCTCTTGCCGTTTTTAAACAGGCTTCGTGCTTTTTAATGGTTTCTTTAATTAGTTACTATAGCTTTTAGTACACGATATGTAGCAGGGATTAAAGTTATCCACATTTTCTACACTTATAAGTGTACAGTCGAAAGCACTGCATGTAGGGTTGCCACCTTTTCAAATGCCCAAAGTGGGACATTTTTGGTAAGAAACGTAAGATTTTGCAAGGCGAAACATACCCACAGCTAGTACAAAGGACATAACTTCATTTTTTTGCCTAAATAAAGGCTTATTCTTGTAGCATTTTAGTTGCTTATTCTGTTTCTTATAACATTTAGGTGTTTCAGATAGAGAATAACTGTTTTATGCAACTATTACATAAAATATAGGACATATTTTTGTCCTAAAATCTCAGGACATTTGCCATTTTTTTCAATTTTTTTGCAGGACACAATTGCCTAAAGAGTTACTGTCCCTCGCAAAGTGGGACGGGTGGTAACCCTAACTGCATGTCCTGGGTGTCTGACTTGCTTTGTCACTTTGTACTTAACCACATACTGTGTTGTAGGGTAAGAAGCTGGTCAGAAGGGCAGTATGAACTCAGTATCCACAAGTTCCCGTTTTGCAGTCTATGCCCATAACCTGTGTCCCCTCCCTACCTTTCTTTAAGCATTTCTTTCTGGAGATATAGCAACAAGCAATGTTCTGAGGCAGTGGGAAAATAAATGCAATAAAAAGACCTCCCAGAAAGGTCGCCCCCTGCACCTTTACAGAATACGAATTTTAAGTCTGTGTAATAGTTTTTATACGTGCAGTATGTGTTCGCACCCATTCCCTGTTAAGAGTTGTAATTCTCTGTGTAATAGTGTCTCCTTTTGGCTTTTCCTGGTTAGGGGTTGCCACAGCAGATCACCGGTCCACTCGTGATTGGCAGTGGAGATTTACATTGAGTTGCCAGCCCGGCACCCAACCTTCCACAGAAGGTGCACACAAACATGCCTGGGACCAATTTAGAATGTCCAGTCCACCTACAGCATGTCTTTGAGATGTGGGAGGAAACCGGAGCACTTGGAGGAAATCCATGCGACCATAGGGAGGACATGCAGACTCTGCAGAGAAGGCACCCCAGCCGAAGTTTGAACTGGAGAACCTCTTGCTGTGAGGTGGCAAAGCTAACCGTTGCACCACTGCAGCCACCCTCTTAGTGTAAGAGAATATGCTACATTTATACAAAACTATTACACTATCTTCCTTTGCATAGGTAAATCTGTTTGGATCGGTACAGCATTTTTAAGTACATGTTCTGCCAAATTATTTAGTCTTAAGATGTAATTTTTCGAAGCTTTCGATCACTGCAAATTGGAAATCTAGTACTGGCAAATAAGGGAGAAAAGGCTTTGTATTGAAAAAAATACAATGTTTAGCATACTCAACTTTCTGAGGATAGTTTTCCCATGTTTGTTCAAAGCACTTTTCAGAATAAAAGCTATGAGCAAAGTGTTGGTTGGGGTTTGGGCGGTCCTTGCTTCTGCGCATCTGGTGGGGTAATGTTCTAATACAAAACATTCGGCACAGTGGTGCAGCAGTTGATGTTGTCGCCTCACAGCAAGAGGTTCTCCGGTTCGATTCTCAGCTGGGGTGCCTTCTGTGTGGAGCTTGCATGTTCTCCCTGTGTTCGCGTGCGTTTCCTCCGGGTACTCCGGTTTCCTCCCACATTCCAAAGACCTGCATCTGGAGCGTTTCTCCCCGGGCCTCCGCTGAAAACAGGCTCTTCGGAACCTAGTCGGACATTCCCGGTCAACAAATGTTAAATAAAATAAAAAAAAATTCGTCCTTGCTTATTGCTTTTCCGGAATACAGTTTCTTCCTACTTGGGAGTTGCATGTCGCCCACCTGCATTCTTAACTACACGCACTTTTACGGGAAAATGACAGTTTTGATAACAACCAAAAGAAAATGACAGTTTATCCCAGCTGTCAACCTGTTTCCAAAATGTTGAGCACTACCGCTCATAATGTGGAACAAATGGACAAAAACTAGAACACTAACTTGAACCAGCAGGGTAGATAAAATAAGTTAATTCATCTCTAACTTATAAATGGTAAGAAGTATTATTTACAATGGATATTAGTAATGTTTGTCATGACGAGGTACGGCATTAAATGGTGCTCGTAATGTTAATTTAATTTGGCACCTGCAGGACTGCATCCGGGGAGTAGACGTGGACGCAATTTTAAGTCGTCCACACTGACTTAAAGGCATACTGCTTAAATGTCCAGGTTTTTGCTTCATATTTGATTTATTCACAACATTTTTTTCCTCTGGCAAATCAGTGGGCATTGAAGTCCGAAAATGAGAGATTTGAGTTTCATTTCCTACCCTTTACAAAATTCATACTAATGCAAAACCTGTTGCCAACTCCAAGTTTATAAGAGCAGTATTTAAAAAAAAAAACTTCCTATTCTTAGCCTTTGTCCCACTGTTATTTAAGGTTTTGTC
>NC_056733.1:782909294-782933106 GCF_019279795.1 Protopterus annectens | reverse complement strand
GAGTGAAAAAGATGTTGGTATTAAGTGTATTGCAAGAAAAATGGTGAATGAAGAAGAAGACTGGTAGTTAATAGTGAAGTTCAAAAGAAGAATTTTGGAAAGATAATTTTAGTAAATGGTTTTCTAAGGAGAGGAGATTAAAAGGGGTTTAAAATTGGGCAGTTAGTGAATGTGTTAAAATACGTAAAGTGTGACTGGTGTTATGCTGAATAGTGTCAGAACGTAAAGGTATGAGGGAAGGTAGGTTGTGTATGTGCTACAATGCAGTGTATATAGCAGTATAAGAATCATTCAGATAGACTGGTGGAAAAGAAAGAATACTTGGTAGCTGTCAGACTTAAGAGAAGTAAGATTGGAACTGGGATATGGAGTGCAAAGCGAATGCAGGTTGTAAGATGGCAGCAGAGTTACTACTTATCTGGTCCAGGAAAACATACTTCAGGTGACTCTGGAAGTAACTGTACAGGGTATGGTGGAGTGCAATCACAATGATACCTTTAACATGGAGGAAGAAGGACTGTTGAACAAATCTGGGAGAAAGGATTTCATAGGTTCATAGGTTCATACTAGGCTATCTGCCCTAGGGCATTTATAAGCCTAGCCAGAGTGTGTTTGGCTTTCGCCACCCATTTTAAATGAATTTTGCTATGCCCTTTTTCGAGGTTAGTATTCTGTGCCTCTGTCTAACAGTGACACAGAAGTGATACCCGGGGTAAACCTACGATCTCCCATCCACTCATCAAGATTCCTCTTGAAGAGAGTCAATGAGGGACTCTGCCTAACCTGGACTGGGATTTTATTCCAGAGTGAAGGGAGCCTCTGGGTTATGAATCTGTCCCTCCAGCATGTCCTATTTATTTCAGTGCTGAGGTTCAAGTCTCTCGAGCGCATAGCTCAATGGGATTTGGATTTTCTGTGGTGCAGCATGTCCATTAATTCCGGGTTTGACATGGCTTTATACGTCAGGCACAGATCGCCTCTGAGCAGGCGGTATGCCACTGAGTAGAGCTGGAGTTTCTTTAACCGGGCAGCATATGGCATCTGTTTGAGCCCTTTGATCCTCTTGGTGAGGTACTTTTGGGGTCTTTCCAGATGTTGCAGGTGTCTGGTAAGGTACATCCCAAAAGAGGCATTGTTCTCAATTATGGGCCTGATGAGGGATGAGTAAAGAGGCATGATGACCTCTCCTGATCTAGATGTGAATCCCTTCATGATTAGGTGGGCTATATAAAATGTTTTTCTAACCACTTTGGCCACGTGGTTGTCAAATGAGAGATTGTTATCAACTTGGGTCCCCAGGTCCCTAATTACTTCTTCTGTACTTAATGGATTACCACCTATGTGGTAATTTGTGGGCACTTTGCTTTTGCCAAAGGGGATGACTATACACTTTTTGTCATTTAGCTTGAGGCCATGGCTCTGGCACCAGTTGTCTGTTTCTATGAGGCCCTTTTGGAGGATGCTTGTGTCGGCTGGAGAGTCGATTATGGTGCCCAGTTTGCAGTCATCTGTGAACTTGGTCAGCCACAGTCCTTCCGTGTTGGCCTGTACCTCCGAGAAATATATACCGAACAAGAGAGGTCCCAGGACTGAGCCTTGTGGGATGCCACTTGTAACTGGTTTGGAGTCTGACATGGCTCCAGCAATTCTAACCATGTAGGTTCTGTCCTTGAGCCAGATTGCAACCCATCTAGTGGCACAGGGGTTTATATTTAAGCTGGTGAGCTTATCTATAATGCCCGAGTGGGGTATTGTATCAAAGGCTTTTGCGAGGTCCAGGTAGGCTGTGTGGACCACCTTCCCCTCGTCAATGGCCTTGGTGAATGTTTCAAATAAATCAACCAGGTTTAAGAGGCAGGATCTGCCCTTAACAAAGCTGAACTGGGTAGGATCCAGTGTCTGTAGGTCCCCAATATCTTTATTTATGAGGTCCATGATGATCCTTTCCTTAGCTTTGCAGACCAAGCTAGTCAGGCTTATGGGGTGATAGTTTCCAGGATCTATTGAGGCACCACCTTTGTGGAGAGGGACCACTGTTGCTGTACGCCACTCTTTGGGTACATATCCTGTAGTAAGGCTGAGATTGAACAGTAGTTTTATGCTTGGGTTTAGCTCTTCTTGGAGTTCATGTAGGACGCAGCCCGGGACACCATCTGGTCCCATTGATGCTGTGTTTTTTGCTTTGGAGAGGGTAGCTCTTACCTGAGCATCTGAGATGTCAGGGGGGCAGCACTCTGCTGGGATAGATATTTGCCCTTTTGGTGGGAGTTTGCGCTGAACCTGTCAGCTAGGATGTTGGCAATGTCTGTGGGTTTGGTGTATTTTTTGTCATTTTGGACTAATTCTGATCATATCTGGGAATTCCCACCCAGGTTCCTAACATAACTAAAGAAAGCCTTGTGATTATCCTTAGTGTCCTGTGCAATTTTTCTCTCGAAGCTGGCCTTAGATGATTTTATGAGTACCCGTAGTTTTTTGCTAATACTGATCAGACATGCCTTCCCTTTTTGGGATTTTGCTCTATCATGTAGTAGCTTCCTCCTTCTATTATATAATTTGTTTATGGCTGGGGTCCACCAGACAGGACGCCTAACTTTGGAGGACTGGGTCTTGGTTTTATTTGGGATTGCATGATCCATGCATTCCTGAAGGTGTTCATAGAATGCGTTTATAAAGGATTCTGCGGTTCACGGTATTTTTCACAGGCCCGGGGGCTTTGAATGATTCCACATCGGTTTTGAGGAGTGTGAAATTTGCTTTAGAGAAGTTTTTCACTGTGGTTTTCAGGGCAGGGGGTGGAGTTGGGATGTGAATATCCAGTGAGATTAGTTTATGGTCTGATCTTACCAGTGAGGGATACACTTCTGGTCTGGAGCATAGAGTCCCCATGTTGGTGATGATCAGGTCCAGTATGTTTTCCCCTCTTGAGGGAGTGGTAACAAGTTGTTCCATAGCATTTAAGTTTATAAATTCTAGGAACCTTTGGGCTAGGGTGTTGGAGCTAGAGTAATGCTCCCAGTCTATGTTTGGGTAGTTGAAGTCGCCCAATATAATGGTGTTTGGAGAGACCATATTTTCCAGTGTTCTCAGGAAGGCCGAGTGGGGTACCTAGGTTTGGGAGGGTGGTCTGTAGCAGGCTATAAACTGGAAGGCAGTTTTACCCACTGTTAGTTGCACATGGATAGTCTCTGATGCTTCGTGCTGTGCCACCAACCTGGAAGTGTGGGTATCTTTGACGAATATTGATACTTCCCCTACTTTTGTGGTTCAGTCCCTGTTTTGGGGACGAAAAGCATGGTATGAGGTATAACCTGGTAGTGCTGAGGTGCTCTCGGGAGCCTTGAACCAGGTTTCTCTTTCTGCACAGATATCGATGTTCTCCATGCTAAGGAGAGTTTCGAGTGCGTGCATCTTGAGGTTTAGACTTCTGGCGTTGAGTAGCATTACTCTTAGTTTCTTATCCCTTGTGATACATATGGAGGTGGGTTTGTCTTTTGAGCCTTGCCTAGATAAGGCACTATGGGGGTAGCAAGAGCCTTTGCCAATATCCGAAACCCCAGGGGTGACAGGTGCAAGCTGTCCCTAGCGAAACATCGTGGCTTGTCGAGCATGTCATCCCAGGCTGACAGACATTGGATCCCCTTTGAATGACACCAATACTTAAGCCAATTGTTGAAATTGATCATCTTGTCTTCATATTGTGGCATCATTCTTAGTGAGGGTAAGATGCTACTCAAGGTCAGGGTCATACTGGCCTGGGCTACATGCTCAGAGAGCTCCTCTATGTTTCTTTTCATGTAGTCCAGGGAGGTACGTCTCAGGTCATTCACACCAGCATGGACAATGACTGAGTCATATTTGTACTTGCCTTGGAGTGACTTGAGTGCTTGTGTTATGTGGCGGATCCTAGAGCCCGACAGGCAGCTCACCATGACCTTCTCCTTGTTCAGCCTGGTGAGCGGGACGTCAGTGTGCCTGACGATAGAGTCACCTATTACAAGTGTATCAGGTGTGTTGTTTAGCCTTAAGGGTTGTGACTGTTCACACACTGGCTTTGTGAGCTATGTGTTGCACGTGTTTTGTTTTGGGGTAGCAGTTGCTTGGGTGTCTGCTTTGGAGGTCTCTGCTGCTTAGGCAGATTTTTATTTAGAGCCTCGAGTATGTTTTGTGTGTATATGTGTTTGGTTTGCTGTCGTGGTAGGTCTATGTGAGACTGGAATTGTAGTGAGTGTGGTTTCCTTCTCCTCCTGACTGGTTGCACCAGTACTGAGTTGAGAGAGCTTAGCCCAGTATGGCTATATGGTTGCATCTCTCACATGTGTTGGAATTTGTTGGGAGGAGGAGAGGGTTGGTTGTCTGTGTACATGAGGCAGTTGTAACATTGCCTCAAGATTCCCAGATTCATCAGCTGAACCGAGAGGAGATTGACAACTGACCTTGGACATGCTAGAATAGTATTGGGAATTCCTTTATAATTGAAAAAAAGGGCCAATGGGAAACAAGGTACTCAAGGGGAGTTTGTGAGGGTGTAGTGCTTTTAATTTTTTAGTGCTGACTTATATAATTGCTTTAGTGAGTAAGTGCCAGGTAACTTAAATGCAATGTGTTACAGGTAACTTAAATGCAAAAACGACAAACAGTAACTTTCTTTCAAGTGAAACAAGGAAGTAAGTACAGTAAGCAATGCGGATATCACTAGGGATCCACAGAAGCGCTGAAAAGCCATGTTTTAGGTGGAATTAGCATTTCAGGGAAATAACAAGCAAACAAACAACAAGCATACAAACAAAGCTAGATTCAGCAGGCCTGGATCTAGTCTATGCTACAGCAAACAAGGTGTGCCAATTTCAGTAAGAAACAGTTCAAATATGCAGGCACTATAAGCCTTTAACCAGAAATTCCCAGCTCAGAAGGGCAGAGTCCAGCCTCTCCTCCCACAAGAGTGCAGACCATGAACCCTTTTAATGTAAAATAACTGGCCTGAAGCCCAAGTTCTTAAACCAGAATTAATACACTTTTAGAATAACAGACACTGAGCCCTCAATCAGCAGTTCCCAACTTAGAAGGATGTAAGCTACCTGTTCTGCCGCTACAGTGCAGACCACAAACCTTCTTAATGTAAAACAACTGGTCTGAAGCCCAAGTGCTTAAACCAGAATTAATACACTTAGAATAACAGACACTGAGCCCTCAGTCAGCAGTTCCCAACTTAGAAGGATGTAAGCTACCTGTCCTGCCACCACAGTGCAGGCCACAAACCTTCCTAATGTAAAACAACTGGTCTGAAGCCCAAGTGCTTAATCCAAACGACTTAGAATGATAGCTACACTTTAATCAAGTTACTACCAAGCAGTAATAAATACAATTTAATACTTTAAAGAATGCCTGGATTAGTGCTCAAGTTATACAAACAAAGTTAGATTCAGCAGGCCTGGATCTAGTCTATGCTACAGCAAACAAGGTGTACCAATGTCAGTAAGAAGCAGTTCAAATATGCAGGCACTATAAGCCTTTAACCAGAAATTCCAAGCTCAGAAGGGCAGAGTCCAGCCTCTCCTCCCACAAGAGTGCAGACCAGGAACCCTTTTAATGCAAAATAACTGGCCTGAAGCCCAAGTGCTTAAACCAGAATTAATACACTTTTAGAATAACAGACATTGAGCCCTCAATCAGCAGTTCCCAACTTAGAAGGATGTAAGCTACCTGTTCTGCCACTACAGTGCAGACCACAAACCTTCTTATTGTAAAACAACTGGTCTGAAGCCCAAGTGCTTAAACTAAAAGGCTAAGAATTAGTTACACCAAGCAGTAATAAATACAATTGAGTACTTTTAAGATGACGCAAAAGCAAAATAAAGTAGGAAGAAACACAAATACAGTAAAAGCAGATAATTTTTTTTGTCTTCTTCATATGGAAGTAAGGTTGATGTTTACCTGCACCAGGACATTATATTATCTCAGATAGCTGCATAATAGAGTTAATTAAATAGGAAGGTAAAAAGAAGACTGAAAACATTTTAAAAATGTAGTTTGATTTATTAGTTGTAAATGCTACTGAAAGTTACTTTAGCAACTGTTACACAAAGCCAAACGTAAAAAGGTTTAACAGCTTATCACAGAGATTGCCACATAACACAGTAAATGAATTAACAGAGATTAGGCAAGTAAAAAGAAGCCTAAGAAAATAAACTACAGGTGGGAAGAAGAAAAGGGTTTGCAAACAGAAGAAATTTACCCCGGGGATCACGTCAGTCATCCTGCTAGACAAGGGTCTGGCAAAGTAAATATTGTGGGAGGAAATAGCCAGAGAATTGTTATGGCTAGGTTTGTACAGGCCCTAGGGCTGATAGCCTAGTACCAACCTATGAACCTAAGAAAGGGGCCAGTGAAAGGACACCCCTGGCTAAGTAAAAAAACATAATACTTCAAAGAGAATATATTACCTACCATTTTTACAGAATTGAGGAATATTGGTTGACAATGATGTTACAAAATTACGCTGGAGGGCATTTTCTTTGCAAGTTAGACAATCTACTGGTGAATATGACTTGTGGGGGAGAAAGTGGTGTGCCTATGAGTAAATGATACATTTAAAATTGTCTGCCCTTCCATGGAGTATATATATATATATATATATATATATATACCAGGAAACAGGTGTAGGCACTAAAGGCAAACTATTAATTCCAAAGAAAGTGCCAAGGTCCGCTTGTAGGTGTACCAACCAAATTTATTTCACAAAATTAAAATAGTAACGCTACTTAGTAGCCCAATGGCAGCGATAGTTATATATATAGTTTTATATATATATATATATATATATATATATATATATATATATATATATATATATATATATATATATATATATATATATCATGTATAAATATAAAAATATTTGTTTGCCATTGTTTACCAGGAAATTTTGACTGGGAAAAAAGCCCTTTTTTACAGAAGGCTCAGGCACAAAAGCTCTACCCTACATACATTTGAATGTGCTAACAGCAAAATATACTCGAGCACTCAGAATTATATTACTTAACAAGTAATCACCATATTACATATACTATATAGTATCTGGGCATGTTAAGTTCAGACATCCATAGAACATTATAAATACAGTGAGAAAGAGAGAGAGAGCACATAAAACTCACACACACACACACACACACACACACACACACACACACACACACACACACAGCCGGCCTTAGGCATAGGCCAACTAGGCGGATGCCTAGGGTGCCGCTCTAGCAGGGGTGCTTTTTCAATATTTATTTGGTCTAGATAGACCAGGATGGGGGCACCGGGTGGTGTGGTGGGGGGCACTGTGGAGCCCTTTTGCCTACAGCACCAATTGACCTAAGGCCACTCCTGCGCACACACACACACACACACACACACACACACACACACACACACACACACACACACACACACACACACACACACACAAACATCAATAGAGCATTCAGTATTATTTAGACTGTCTGTATATGCTCCCACTGTAACATTAACACACACAATATATAAGGCATATGTATATTTTATACACCTAGTTAAATTCACTTGAGCTCTGTAACCAGGAGATTAATACAGTAAAAGTGTGAGAATATTATATTTGTTTGATTTAACTCATTGAGGTGGGGATTAGTATAAAGGCAGTACTATTATATTTATATAGGTTCATAGGTTGGTACTAGGCTATTGGCCCTAGGGCCTATACAAGCCTAGTCATAACAATTCCCTGGATATTTCTTCCACAATATTTACTTCCCTGGACCCCTGTCTAGCAGGGCGACTGACATGATCCCCTGGGTGAATTACCTATCTCCCATCCAATCATCAAGGTTCCTTTTGAAGAGGGCCAAGGAGGCGCTCTGCTTGACAGGTATGGGCAGTCTATTCCAGAGTATGGGGAGTCTCTGGGTCAGGAACCTATCCCTCCAGCATGTTTTGTTCATTGTGATGACAAGGTTTAGATCCCAGGAGCATGTGGCTCTGAGGGATTGGGATATGTCCAACAGCTCAGGGTTTGACATGGCCTTGTATGTTAAGAGGTATGATTTCATTGGGATTGTACATTCTACATGGGATACGATTTAGACTAAGAAGGAGGTCTTGGAAGTGGGTTTTTTGTAAGTGCAGGCCCAAGTTTCATTTCATTATCCTGGTAATTGCTGTGGTTACAGGCAATATGATATGCAACTTTAGAGATTTTCAACATTTTTGCCTTGGATTTTCATCCTTCCTTTTTATGATCACTCTTTGTCAATTCAAAAGTATCTGTGTTAATATTTTGTTGAAGAGTTAATTTTGTAAAACCACTGCGGACCTATCTTTCAGGATAGAACTGTGTAGTGTTAGTCTTGTAGCTCATGGTTTGATCTCACAAATGTAAAAAACCAAATGCTTCGCAAGTAGGGTATGCTCGGCCCAACCATTAACTCATAAAACACCAGAGGCCAACATGTGCAGCTTGTAAATTATTTTATTAATGAATGGATGTCAATAAGGCATATAATGCCACAAAATATAACAAATCAAACCGGTTTCTGCTATGCAGCCTTCATCAGTGATAAAGCGTTAAACATCCACAAAGTCTCATTACTATTTATAGATACCACCAACCAATAAGAATATGGTATAGTCCAACCCTAAGGCCAGTTTCTTTTAGTAATGTATATCATGAAACAAAGAGTGTCATCACCATCTAAATATTACAATAAAAAATAATTAAATATATATTATAACCATAAGGTAAATAAATAACATGAATAATGAACAACATAAAATAAGTCCCTGTCAATAATGTACTAACGTATAAACCTGTAAAGTGTACACATGAACTACTATATAGACAAACTGTTATGAAAGGAATTGAAGACCTATTCCCACTTATATAAACAAGTATTGCTTTGAATATTCAAAGTTGACATATGATAGCATATAAAAAACTAATCACAAAGGCAATAGCTTGCCAATATATAACCAATGTCTGACCCAGACCCATGATTGCCTATTATACAATAATATATACCATGAACATAATTTAAATATATCTAGTCCAATGGTTATGAAACCAAAAAAAATTTTTGTCTCATAATTATGAGAAACCATAATCATGTTCATATCTATTTCAATGTTAACACATATGCTATTTTCAGAACCATCTTATCATATATATCAGATGAATTTTGAATTTATAAGTGATCATTCAAGCTGGGGGAAAATAAAGCACCAAGATGAATAATCCAATATTTTTCCTTGTGGTTCAATATACTGTGCCACCCTTGTTGGTTACTTCTGTCTCCCGTTATTTTGTCTATGATCATAAACATAAATTTGGCATTATGATGTTTAAGTGTGTGTCTGTACAAAGCATTGGTTTCCTTTTTATTTTTTATGTCACTTTTGTGTTCACCCATCCTAATTCTGAGTGATCGTGATGTTTGTCCGACATAAAATGCTGAGCATTGACACGTTGCCAAATAGATAATCCAGGTACTGCTACAGTTCCCAAAAACTCTAAGATCATAGACCCTGCTTGTATTGGTACTAGTAAACTGTTTTAATTTACTGACTTGATTACAGGATGCACAGTGATCACATGGAAATGTTCCCACAAGTTCATCCCCAGATATTGTCAACTGTTTGTGAATGGCACCTCCACTTTCCTTATGTTTATAGTGTGAAAACATGGCTCTTAAATTCTTGCCCCGTCTATATGAAAATTGACATTTTGGGCCCAAAATATTTCTTAAATGGTCATTTGCTAGTAATATATTCCAGTTGGAATCAAGAATGTTTCTGATAACATTATGGTTTCTACCAAATGTGTTGACAAACCTTAATGGAGACTCTACACCTAATGGTTGACGTTTTTTATATTCTAATAATTTATTTTTATCTTGGTTGTCAGACCACATACTAGCTGATATTATATCTGATTGGTGATAACCTCTATCTATAAATCTATTTTGAAGATCCTGTTTAGCTCTCCCAAAGTCTGTCTGGGATGAACAAATACTTTTAATTCTCAAAAATTGAGACTTTGGTATGTTGCGGATGGTGTGGCATGGATGAATACTAGATGCATGTAATAAGGTGTATTGTGGATGTTTTCTGTATGTTTTAGTATTCAAAGTATGGTCATTATTCCTGTACACCGTAACATCCAGAAAATCAGTAGTATTGAGATCATATGTAATAGTAAATACTATGCCCCAAATGTTACTATTCAAATATTCCACAAATTCCTGCAAGTACGCAGAATCCGCACGCCACACCATCCAACAATCATCAAGGTATCTACGCCAGATATCCATTTCCACCATGTATATATTGTGCAGTGGGTTGTATATCATGCACTCTTCAAGGTACGCCATAAATAGATTTGCATATATGGGGGCAAAAGATGCCCCCATGGCAGTACCCTGAAGTTGCCAATAACACTCCCCTTGAAAATCGAAAACATTCTTGTTGAGCACATGTTCAGCCATACAGACAAGCAAAGTGTTGAGTCCTGGTGGATATAAATTAGAGTGTTCAACCAGTAATGTAATGCCTGTAACCTTGCCCAGTGGGGTATGCTCGTATATAAGGACTTAACATCTAAGGTACACATCAACCAGTGTGGTTCCAGTTGTGTGTCATGTATAATTTGCAGGAACTGTGTAGTATCCTGTAACCTGGCCCTAACCTTTGTTAATAGTGGCTTAAGATGTTGCATCAAGAACATAGATAATGGTTCTGTGAGAGAGCCAATGCCTGATACTATTGGTCTTCCAGGTGGCTTAGAAATGGATTTATGAATCTTGGGAAGCAAATACAGAATTTGTTTTTGAGGGGTCCATCACAGTTAGATGTTGAACTGTATTGGCAGTGATGATACCTTCTTCCTCCGCCAAATTCAAAAAAGTATCTATTTCTTTTTTGAAGTTGGGAGTAGGATCAATAGATATTTGCATATAACATTTAGTATCTGATAACTGTTCCAAACCATCGTTTAAATAGTAGTTCATGTTTAAAACCACAACCGCCCCTGCTTTATCTGATGGTAGTATAGCTATGTTACGATTATTCCTTAGTTCTTCTAGGGCCATTTTCTCCAATGCAGAGATATTTTCACCCATAATTTGTGATTCAAAATGTGGAAAATGCAAATCCCTTAATACTGATTGTTGAAAAATAGAGACATGTTTGTTCATGGGGGTTGGAATTGTGATTTGCGGAATTTGAAGTCTGTAGATTTTTGAGAGGTTTGTACAGTTTGATCTAAAAAGAATAACTTGAGATTAAGATTTCGACAAAAAATTAATGACATCAGACACAACTCATTACAAAAAAGGCTTGGTACAAAACCAAGACCTTTATTAAGCAATTTTTCTTGTTCATAGATATGAACATGATTATGGTTTCTCATAATTATGAGACAAAACATTTTTTTGGTTTCATAACCATTGGACTAGATATATTTAAATTATGTTCATGGTATATATTATTGTATAATAGGCAATCATGGGTCTGGGTCAGACATTGGTTATATATTGGCAAGCTATTGCCTTTGTGATTAGTTTTTTATATGCTATCATATGTCAACTTGAATATTCAAAGCAATACTTGTTTATATAAGTGGGAATAGGTCTTCATTTCCTTTCATAACAGTTTGTCTATATAGTAGTTCATGTGTACACTTTACAGGTTTATAAGTTAGTACATTATTGACAGGGACTTATTTTATGTTGTTCATTATTCATGTTATTTATTTACCTTATGGTTATAATATATATTTAATTATTTTTTATTGTAATATTTAGATGGTGATGACATTCTTTGTTTCATGATATACATTACTAAAAGAAACTGGCCTTAGGGTTGGACTATACCATATTCTTATTGGTTGGTGGTATCTATAAATAGTAATGAGACTTTGTGGATGTTTAACGCTTTAACACTGATGAAGGCTGCATAGCCGAAACCGGTTTGATTTGTTATATTTTGTGGCATTATATGCCTTATTGACATCCATTCATTAATAAAATAATTTACAAGCTGCACATGCTGGCCTCTGGTGTTTTTTGATCTCACAAATAGCATGTTAAAGATCTGCATTTATAGTATAGAAAAAAATGGTAATGTGATAGCAGATACTTTCCATTCTAAATGCAGATTAATTATTTTGGCAGCTGTCATTAATTTTCATAGGTTCATAGGTGTGTACTAGGCTAATGGCTCTGGAGCCTTTACAAGCCTAGGCCACAGGATTACCCTGGCATCGTGCCACCTGACCTTAGTTCCCAGTGCCTCTGTCAAGTAGAGGCTCTGGCGTGATCCCCGGGGTGAATTTTCTATTTCCCATCCACTCATCAAGATTTCTGTTGAAGAGGGCCAGTGAGGTGCTCTGTTTGACATGTATGGGAAGTCTGTTCCATAGCATGGGCAGTCTCTGGGTTATGAATCTGTCTCTCCAGCACGTTCTGTTGATTGTGGTAATGAGGTTGAGGTCTCTGGAGCATGTGGTGCAGAGGGATTGGGATTTCTTTAGCTGTAGCATTTCTAACAGAGCTGGGTCAGACATGGCTTTGTAAGTCAAGCAGAGATCGTCTCTAAGTAGGCAATATGAGACAGAGAATAGTTGGAGTTTTTTGAGTCTGTCCATATAGGTCAAGTGTTTAAGGTCTAGGATCCTCTTTGTGAGGTACTTTTGCGGCCTCTCCAGTTGTTGCAGGTGTCTAGTGAGGTACATGCCAAATGGGGCATTGTACTCGATGAATGGCATAATGAGGGAAGAGTAGAGGGAGACAATGACCTCTTTCTTCCTGGATGCAAAACCCTTAGCAATGTACGTGCCACATAGAAGGACTTGCTGACCACAGTGGCAATGTGGTGGTCAAAAGAGAGGCTGCTGTCAACCTGTGTTCCCAGATCTCTTATAACACCTTCTGTGTTCAGTGGACTGCCATCGATGTTGTAATTCATGGGAACTGGGTTTTTCCCAAAGGGGATGACGACACATTGTTTGGCATTGAGCTTAAGGCCATGGTTCTAACACCAGTCGTTGATCTCACTGAGGCCTTTCTGTAGGATGTCAACATCACTTGGGGAGTTAATAATGGCTCCCAACTTGCAATCGTCTGCGAACTTTGTCAGCCAGAGTCCCTTCGTGTTGGCCTGGACTTCTGAATACCAAACAGGAGAGGACCCAGGACCGATGCCTGTGGGACTCCACCCGTGACTGGTCAACAGTCTGACTTGGAGTCAGCTACTTTCACACTGTGGGTTCTATCTGTGAGTCACTTTGCAACCCACCTAGTGATATAGGGGTTGATGCCTAGCTTAGTGAGTTTTTCTATGATTCCTAAGTGGAGGATGGTATCAAAGGCCTTGGCCAGATCAAGGTAGGCTGTATGAACCACCTTGCCTTCATCCACATCTCTGGTGACTGACTCAAAGAAGTCGACCAAGTTGAACAGGCATGATCTACCCTTCACAAAGCCAAACTGTGTGGGATTCAGAGTTTGGAGGTTCCCTATATCCTTGTTTATTAGGTCCATGATGATGCGTTCCATAGGTTTGCATATCAGACTTCTCAGGTTAATGGTGTGATAGTTCCCAGGGTCTGTAGTCACTCCTCCTTTGTGGAGAGGGATGACTATAGCAGTGTGCTATTCGGTAGGGACAAAGCTTGAGGTGAGGCTGTGATTGAACAGGGCAGACAGGTGAGGTGCCATTTCACTCTGCAGTTCATGTAGAACACAGCCAGGGATATTGTCAGGTCCCATCAAAGCTGTATTCTTGGCCTTGGACAGTGCTGTTTTAACCTGTGCAGCAGTAATACTGGGTGCCTGACAATCTAATGGTATTGTGATTGTTCCTGTGGGGGGGGGGGGGTAAAGTTGGCACTGAATCTGTCGGCCAGCATATTAGCAATATCTGTTGGCTTGGTATAGGAGGTACCATTGTGCAGTAGCTCACAGCAAATATGGGTATTGCCGTGAAGATTCTTTACATAACTGTAGAAGGCCTTGTGGTTGTCTTTACTATCTGCTGCAATTCTGTTTTCATAGCTAGCTTTAGAAGATTTGATGAGGGATCTCAACTTTTTGTTGAGGCTGATAGGGGAGTTTTTCCAGTCTTGGGACTTCACCTTATTCTGCATCAGTTTCCTCTTTCTGTTGTAGAGTTTGTTTTTGGCAGGGGACCACCAGATTGGCTTCTTTTTTTTGAAGGAGAGCGTCTTGTTTCTGTTGGGTATGGCGAGATCCATGCATTTGTGTACGTGTTCGTACAGTGCATTGGTGTATGATTCAGTGGTCATAGGTTCATAGGTAGGTACTAGGCTATCGGCCCAAGGGCCTACATAAGCCTAGCCAGTAAGGTTCCCTGGCTTACGCCACCCAAGAAAGTTATTTTCCTGTGCCACTGTCGAGCAAAGACACAGAAGTGATCCCCGGGGTGTATTTCCTATTTCCCATCCACTCATCAAGATTTTTCTTGAAGAGTGCTAATGAAGAACTTTGCTTGACATAGATGGGTAGCCTGTTCCAGAGTATGGGAAGTCTCTGGGACAGGACTCTATCCCTCCAGCATGTCCTGTTTATTGTGGTGACAAGGTTTAGGTCCCTAGAGCATGTAGCTCAGAGGGATTGGGATTTCTTTAGGTGTAGCATGACCAACAGCTCTGGGTTTGACATAGCTTTATATGTTAGGCAGATATCACCTCGGAGTAGGCAGTATGCTATGCAGTAAAACTGGAGTTTTTTGAGGCAGTCAGTGTAGGGCATTTGTTTGAGGCCAGTAATCCTCTTTGTGAGGTACTTCTGTGGGCTTTCCAGCTGCTACAGATGTCTTTTGAGGTACATTCCAAAAGGGGCGTTGTACTCTATAATGGGTCTGAGTGTCGAGTAGAGGGGAACAATTACCTCTTTTTTCCTGGATGACAACCCTTTTATGTTGAGGTGTGCCATGTAGAAGGACTTCCTGGCTACTGTGGTGATGTGACTATCAAAGGAGAGACTACTGTCTACCTGGGTCCCAAGGTCTCTTCACGCATTCGGTGTTAAGTAGATTGCTGCCTATGTGGTAGTTCATGGGTACAGAGTTTTTACCAAAGGGGATGACACTGCACTTTTTGGCATTGAGCTTGAGGCCATGGCACTGACACCAGGCATCTGTCTCAGCAAGGCCCTTCTGTAGGATGTCCACATCATTTGGGTACTTGACTATGGCTCCTAGTTTGCAGTCATCTGTGAACTTCATTAGCCAGAGGCCTTCTGTGTTAGCCTGTACTTCAGAGAAGTAGATACCAAACAGGAGAGGTCCCAGGACGGAATCCTGTGGTACTCCACTTGTCACTGCTTTGAATTCAGATTTGGAGTCTGCAACTTTTACAGTGTGGGTTCTGTCAGTGAGCCAGTTGGCAACCCATCTTGTGACGTAGGGATTTATACCTAGTTTAGTGAGTTTAGCTATAATTCCAGAATGAGGGATGGTGTTGAAAGCCTTGGCAAGGTCAAGATAGGCTGTGTGAACCACCTTACCCTCATCTATGGCTTTGGTGACTGCCTCAAAGAAGTCGATCAGATTCAGGAGGCATGATCTGCCTTTCACAAACCCGAACTGGGTGGGATCCAAAGTTTGAAGGTTACCAATGTCTTTGTTTATGAGTTCCATGATGATACGTTCCATGGTCTTGCAGACCAGGCTTGTCAGGCTAATAGGTCAATAGCTCCCGGGATCAGTGGTGGCTCCCCCTTTGTGGAGTGGGATAACTGTTGCTGTGCACCATTCAGTGTGCACAAATCCTGATGCGAGGCTATTGTTGAACATTATGCTTAAATGGGGAGCCAGTTCATTCTGAAGTATGTGTAAAATGCAGCCTGGGATGTTGTCCGGTCCCATGGATGCTGTGTTTTTGGCTTTAGAGAGTGCAGATTTTACCTGCGTAGTTGTGATTACAGGGACTCTGCATTCTTCCTGTATATATGGGCCCTTTAGGAGGTGAGAGGGGGGTAAAGTTAGCACTGAACCTATCTGCCAGGATGTTGGCAACATCAGTTGGGTCTGTAATTTTCTTGCCTTTGTGCTGTAACTCAGAGCAGATCTGGGTGTTGCTATTGAGATTCTTGACATAGCTATAGGATGCTTTGTGGTTGCCCTTGGAATTAGTGGTGATTTTCTTTTCGTAGCTAGCTTTGGAGGATCTTATAAGGGATCTCAGCTTCTTACTGAGGCTGACCAGAGAGCTCCTCCGCTCATGGGATTTTACTCTCTTTTGCAACAGTTTCTTCCTTCTGTTGTACAGTTTGTTTATGGCAGGGGACCACCAGATTGGCTTCCTTTTTTTGGAGGATAGCATCTTGGTTCTGTTTGGGATAGCACGATCCATGCACTCGTGTAAGTGCTTATAGAGTGCATTTGTGTAGGATTCAGCAGTTGTAACTGTATTGTCCATCTGCATGGGTGTCATGAAGTTCACCACTTCTGTCTTAAGAAGCATGAGTTGGCTTTGAAGAAATTTTTTACTGTGGTTTCCTTAATGGGGGATGGGGCGGGATATGGATATAGTTTATGGTCGGATCAGACCAATGAGGAGTTGACTTTAGGTGTGGAACACCGGTTACTCATGTTGGTAATGACTAGGTCTAGGATATTGTTGCCCCTGGTGGGGGTGTGGATAAGTTGATCCAGGGCATTGGAGTTTATGAATTCCAGAAAGCGTTGAGCTAAGGAGTTGGTACACGAGTAGTTTTCCCAGTTAATAGTGGGGTAGTTGAAGTTGCCCATTATTAGGGTGTTTGGTTGAACCCTAATATTTTCCAGTACATCAAGAAAAGAGGAGTGGGAATCCGGGGGCATGGTGGGGGATCTGCAGCAAGCTACAATTTGGATTGCAGTTTTGCCTAGAGTTAGTTGCACTTGGATAACTTCAGATGCATTATGCTGAGCAACTAGCCTGGAGGTGTGGATATCCTTAATGAATATGGACACACCTCCGCCTTTGGTGTTTCGGTCCAGGTTACATGGCCCGAAAAGTGTAGTATGAGTTATAGCCTGGTAGTGCAGGGGTGCTTTCTGGAACCTTGAACCAGATCTCAATCACTGCACAGATATCAATGTTCTCCATTTTAAGGAGTGCCTCGAGTGAGTGCATTTTGAGATTTAGACTTCTGGCATTGAGTAGCATTACCCTCAGTTTTTGCTTGCCTGTTCCTGTTATGGTGGTGAATTTGTTATTTGAACCTTGCCTAAAAAAGGCACTATAGGGGCAGCAAGAGCCTTAGCCAGTATCCGGAATCCCAGGGGCAACAGGTACAGGCCATCTGTGGCAAAGCATCGTGGTCTGTCGACCATGTCATCCAAAGCAGACAAATACTGGATCCCCTTAGAATGACACCAGAAGCTTAGCCAATTGTTGAAGTCAATCATTTTGTCCTTGTACTGCGGTATCATTCTGGGTAATGGCAGAATGCTGCTCAGGGCTAGGGTCATACCTGCCTGGGCTACAAGATCAGAGAACTCTTCCATGTCCTTTTTCATGTAGTCCAGGGATGTACATCTCAGGTCATTACACCAACATGGACAATGACAGAGTCATATTTGTACTGGTTGTGGAGTGACCTGAGTGCGTCATGCAACTATTCTCCATTTGCATGGTTGCTGTGAAGTTAGCCACCTCTGTTTTTAGGAGCTCAAGGTTAGCTTTGGAGAAGTTTTTCATGGTGCTTACCTTTGCAGGGGGTGGGGGTGGGAGGGATGTGGAGTTCGAAGGTGATTAGTTTGTGGTCGGATCTAACCAGGGAGTAGTTGACTATTGGTGTAGAGCAATGGTTGCCCATGTTAGTAATGACCAGGTCAAGAGTGTTGCTAATTTTAGTGGGGGTAAGAATGAGCTGGTCCAGGGCATTGGAATTACTGAATTCCAGGAAAACATTGGCCAAGTGTATTGGTACATGAGTAGTTTTGCCAGTTAATGGAGGGGTAGTTGAAGTCACCCAGTATGAGAGTGTTAGGTTGGACCCCAATATTCTCCAGGGCACTTAGAAACATGGAGTGTGAGTCTTGGGACATGCTTATTGACATAGGATAAAACTTGGAAACTGAAAAGTCACACAGTCACGGCCAAAACTGGTTAATTAAACAATATAAAATAAAATAAAATGTATATATACACAATTGAAGTACTAAGCGCTTTCACCCTTCAAAAACTAGGGCATCATCAGAGTACTAAAAACGTAATGGTATATCCACCCCTTTATATAAGCAATTACAAATTAGTTAATTGGTTAATTGACAAATGAAATACTGGGCGATAAACCCTTCAAGTACATCACAAATATATTGTTATGTTGTTCATGCATTGAAAAAATAATCCATGCAAAACAATTCCATAAAAAATACATATGTTAATGGTAGTAAAACATCTTTTAAGAAACAAGGTGTATAAAAACAATAATAAATAAATAAAATGCTGTAAAAATACTGTAAAATCCTATTTCTTGAAGCTCCAGTGGTAAAAAAGCTTTGTAGATATATTAAAAATACATTGTTACACTACAAATAAATGCTGCTCAAAAAATAAATTAAAATTTATGTAGATGGTATCCTAAAATAAATAAAAAATCACATAATAATAATCTATACCATCTAAGTAGAGGTGTAGCCCCTATGTTATAAATAAACATATATAGTTAATATTTAAAAGACAATCAAATGAAATGTGATTTGTGTTTTAATATACTGGATATAGATATATGTTCATTAATACCTGGCGAAGTACAAGCATTCAGTCTTAGTTGCCAGAGGCATTCCTTAGCCTCCAGCAAAGTCTTCTCATCGCCACCCTTATGTGTGTTATAAGGTATTCTATCTATAATAAAAAATAAAAATCTCTTAAAATTTGGACATCTAGAACTATGTGTAAAAAGAGAACTTGTAGTTTTTTGTTTTTTGATATCTCTGACATGTTCCACAATCCGTTCTCTAAGCTTCCTAATGGTTTTTCCGACATAGAAAGCTGAACATGTCGAACATGTTGCTAAATAAACAATCATCTTAGTATTACAGTTACAATATCCAGGGCATCTAATCGTTTTGTTAAAATTACTAATAGCAACATACGGACCATCGTTGATGTATTTACATGTACGACAGGTTCCACATTTGCTCATCTTAGACATTTTAAAAGTGTCTCTATTTGTATTCATTTCATAAATTTCCTTTAAATTCCTCCCTCTACTGAATGTAATCTTTGGATGACTGCCAATAATTCCTAACAATTCAACATTATTCATAAAAACACTTGTCAAAGTCTCATGTATAATATTAACAATATTGTAAGATCTCATTGTATGGTAATATAAAAGTATAATTTCTAGAAATATTAACATTCATGTTTAAAATATTATTACATCCAAATTTAATAATAGGTCTATACAACAAATGTCTTTTAATAAAAATCTCTTTTTTAGTATTATTAATAAGTTCATTAGGGTATCCCCTATTAAGGAACATATCAGATAATTTCTCAATTTCAAGCTCACAGGTATTGTCATCACTGACTATTCTTGATAGTCTTACCATCTGGCCTTTAATTCCTTTTTTGGTGGTATGGATGATAGCTATTAAAATGTAGGAAGGAATTAGAAAATGTTTTCTTCCTAAAAATATTAGAATGAATCTCACCCTCGCTGAGAGAAAAAACAATATCAAGATATTCACAATTGTTCTCATAGATTTTGCTAGTAAATTCTACAAACCTAGATGTCCTACCTAGAAACTGTACACATTCTGCAAATTCATCTCTTTCACCTGTCCAGAAGATGAGAATATTATCCAGGTATCTCAAATATAGGGCAATGTTGGACCAATATGTGGATGTAAAAACATGTTCAATTTCCCAATTCGCTAACACCAAATTAGCATAAATCGGTGCACATCTGGCCCCCATGGCCACACCTGTGCTTTGTCTATAATATTCTCCATTCATAAACATAAAATTGTTCTCCAGTACTATTTCCATCAATACATTCATAAGTTTGCATTTAGCAACATTCATACCACTGAATTTCAATAAACTGGCCTCAAACATTTCTAGGCCTTGTTTATGAGGTATCACCGTAAACAGGTTAACAACATCAATAGTAGCCATAATCATAGTAGGACCTACATTAATAATACATTGTCTAACTTGATCTAGACAATGCCAGGAGTCTTTCAAAATGTGAGGCAAGTTAATTAGTGTCTCCTTGCAATGAACATCAATAAAGGATGCAATAGCCTCGGTTTTAGAACCCCTGGCTTATACTATGGGTCTAAAAGGTGGATTCCCGGTATCTTTATGTATTTTTAGAATTCCAAAAATAGATGGGTTAATAGGAAACTCAGTAGTTAAATAAGTATATTCATCTTTGTTAATGACCCCATCCATAAGGAATTCATACAATAACCAGTCCACTTTAGTATATCCCTGGACATTTCGTATTTAGTAACTTTCTCATAAGTGTTATTATCGCTAAGCATTATAGTAATTTTGTTGTAATAGTCAGTATTGGTCATAATTACTACACTACCACCTTTGTCAGGTTTCATTACCCTATATTTGTCAGTCATAGTTAATTCTCTGAGACAAAACATTTCAGATAAAGTAAGGTTCTGTGATGTATATTCATCCTTTCTCAATGTTCTTCTAATCTGGGTCTCACATAACTTTTCAAAGATATAAATCATAGGGTTTTGTGGTAGTATAAATGTGCTACTACGTTTAAGCCTAAAACAATTAGTGTCCATAACATTATCATTGATGTTGTTGAAAAACATCTTTAGATTCAAAAGTCTACTGTAAAGTTTTAAATTAATTAAAACTTTCCCAATGTCATGCTTAAAAGATGGTACAAAAGTAAAACCTCTTTTAAAAGGGTAATAATATCATGACTAAAATTATTGTCTGTATAATTATAAATACTAAAACCTCCATCAGAAATGATGGAACATTTAGTCTGATTATCTAAAATTTCTAAACTCTGTGAACATCTTGAATCATTAATGCTAAAAACATAAGAAATGTCATTAACATTAGTTACATAATTACTACCATTTGTAAAATCATCAGTATTGTCAACATGAGTTTGTGAAATAGATTCGCCCTGAACAAGTAAATTAATGTTCTCAATTGTATTTATCTGTGCCAGGAATTGGTCCTGTGTACCGATGTGTTGTACTGTCGGTTCTGTTTGTGATACTGACTGTCATATTGGTCTCGTATCCTTTCCGACCTTCTGGGTAACGGTTCCTCTAAAAAAACACCCTGTCCATCATCAGGACCATAGGTGTCATTGTTAACCCTTTGTGCTTGAATAGATTGGTCATTAATAGGGGAAATATGATTGCCCTTACTAGCAGTATCAGTATCTGATGGCTTAAAACGTTTCATGTTTTTAAATTCTTTAAAATGCACATATACTCTATTGTTTTTATAATCATTGGTATCGCTGTTTAACTTATGGTTTTTGATATCCAAACCTTTATTTGTAAATTTATCCATGTCTTTGAAAATATTTTCTAGACGGAACTTGTTATGTTCAAAAAGCAATTCCTGTCGTATACGTTTGTCTAATATAGACAACTGTTCATTTAAAATCGCTAATTTAGTATTGTTATTTCATACAATAAGTTTAATAAGTTCAATCCCTGTTTTATCAAATAATTGCAGCAATTCATCAAATAAAGCAGTACCTTAAGTAAATCCATAGGGTAGTTTAAATATATGTAATCCTTTTGGAACTTGACCCAATTCAAGAGATTTTTCCAAAAAAGCATTGTCCATTTGTAGCGATTTAAATGTTTCCAGAATTCTTTCAAATTCAGTAAACTGTTTGTTGAAACTGCCCATGTCTCTATTATTGTTAATGCGAGTGTTACTGAAAGATGGTGCCGCTAAAAATGACTTTAGATCAAGGATTTTCTTTTCAGACCCAACTGCTGCAGTGTACGAGCCTCCATTAAATCCATCCCTAGTGTTCATTGCCGGGCTCGGGGGTGGGCCTCCAGACTTAACACTTCCTATGTTGGTGCCTCCTCCAATAGAACTCGCAGAACCATTACTAGCTGACGGACGAGTTGAGCTTGTAGTTGGGCTGGAATGTAACGTGTATAACCGCTCCTGCGACTCAGTCACTAGTACTTCGGCTTCTGTCACTTCTGTAGGAATTTTTTTGCTCCTGTCCTGTAAGGCTTTAATCAGCCTTTGTGTAATATCCATATGCTGCAATAATAATTATTCCATATTGTTGAAGTAATACACAGGAAGCCGAAATCAAAAGTGATAACCGAAATCCAGTAAAACGAAACTAAAACTAAAAATAAAAATAAAACAACCGTGACAGAGTAAAGGCGGTTACTAAATAAACCAACTTCTGTTGTTATAAACACTATGAACACTGTACGACTAATTACAAACACCAAAACCAGTCAAGGCAGATACTGAGTGGCACAAAAACAGGCTTATTGACATAGGATAAAACTTGGAAATTGAAAAGCCACACAGTCATGGCCAAAACTGGTTTATTAAACAATATAAAATAAAATAAAACGTATATATACACAATTGAAGTACTAAGCGAAGTACTAAGCTCTAATTAGTTTGTGGTCAGATCTAACCAGGGAGTAGTTGACTATTGGTGTAGAGCAATGGT
The DNA here is from genome assembly GCF_019279795.1 of Protopterus annectens. Classification (NCBI taxonomy): domain Eukaryota; kingdom Metazoa; phylum Chordata; order Ceratodontiformes; family Protopteridae; genus Protopterus; species Protopterus annectens. The sequence continues at coordinate 782,910,412 of NC_056733.1, read as the reverse complement.
TGCCCATGTTAGTAATGATCAGGTCAAGAGTGTTGCTAATTTTAGTGGGGGTAAGAATGAGCTGGTCCAGGGCATTGGAATTACTGAATTCCAGGAAAACATTGGGCAAGTGTATTGGTACATGAGTAGTTTTCCCAGTAAATGTAGGGGTAGTTGAAGTCACCCAGTATGAGAGTGTTAGGTTGGACCCTAATATTCTCCAGGGCGCTTAGAAACATGGAGTGTGAGTCTTGGGACATGGTTGGTGACCTATAACAGACTACAACCTGAATTGCTGTCTTACCCAGTGTTAGCTGCACCTGAAGTATCTCTGATGCGTTATGTTGGGCTACCAGTTTGGAGGCGTGCGCATACTTTATGAATATGGAACCAAACTTTCAGTGTACTCATTTTAGGGCTTCACATCATACATAACATGGCTTTAAATGGAATCAGGCTAATTGGAGGTGGTTTGTTCAAAAAAAAAGTATGCTTGAGCCCTATTGGCTGAATTTAATATGTGGCACCAAATGAAAATTCCATATGTGTGAATGTTATATTAAATGAAATATGATCTGGTAAAATGCTGCTGCTGTTGCTTCTGCTGTACTACAGTGTACTAGTCAGCAACTTTAGAGTATAACCTGGAGTTTGGATGGCAGCTTTGACTAATGTTTTAGTATAGGGTACCTTTAGAGTTAGGGCTAGAATTACATTAGGTTTAGGTGTAGACTTAAGACTAATCTACTTTAAAGGTTAGGATTAAGACTGGTAACAAGGATTAGGTTTATTGTGAAGGTTATGGGGTATGTGAGATGCTGTGCCTTGCATACCCCATGTGTGAGGCATTTGCCAGACAAAAAAATTATGTGAATGATTGTGTATTATGAAGATCCAATGAATTTATTTTTTGATATATTTTTTCAAACATTTTGATTTATGCCTATTTTTAATTGAGTATATTGTCCTTTATGAGTTTTATTTATTTATATTTTGGTAACTGGCTTACTCCCATTACGTCAATGACCTCTTCTCAGGGAAGACCCACAGTAGTATTTATACTACCATGGAAAATCTGTCCGGGTTATCAGAGAACTCTCCATTACGTCAATGACCTCTTCTAGGAAGAACAATAGAAT